>NC_090883.1:35377476-35384976 GCF_036669925.1 Montipora capricornis
CGCTTGAGCCTTCACGTTGAGCAATAGACTGCAAGCGGACTAAATTAAGGACATTTTATAACATTGTTCTTACGAAATAGTATTCACGCGTAGCTCGAGGTGTGTGATATTTATCGATTTTTGGATTTGACTAAACTGAGCGGAACAATCCAATTCGGTGTTTTCAGAAGTCCCAATTTAACTGATACTTAAACCCCTATGGTGCTTCTAAACACGGTTCATACCCGATTTCTGATCTTCGATTGCCTTCTGCAGCTGGGCTTTCATCTCACTGATTTCGTTTGCCGCTTCAGAGCATGGGGCTTTTGGCCTCGAGAGAATAATGATCGTTTCATGAAACTTCCTCCCGCGGTTATCCCTCGACGTTGCCTGAACCTCGTTTATCTCGTATCCATTTTCCTTGAAGACTGATTTGATCTTCGACCAGTTTATCTCTGAACCTGAAAAATTCTTGTTTTCGGCGCTCAGAGTAACAGTATCCTCAATACGAGCTTCTGAAAACCGGAGGAAATAAGAAAAAAATTCAATGAAGCGAAGAAGTGAAGAAAAGCTTTAAAGCTTGCTTATTAATTTGGGGTATAAAGGTCCAGAAGTGATAACCAATGCAGACTTACCAAGGCCACCGCAAAATAAAAATGAACCCACGAAGAGCGAGATCAACAAAGACATCTTGTTCTCGGCGAGAAGAACTCGATTGAATTCATGCAAAAAGAAACTGATTTTATACCTTCTTTAGGTACGGATTGAGCTAATTTTAGAAAAATTAATATTGATAAATATACAATACAACAAGAAAATTGTCGCGAATTCGAGTGTAGGCCGACATGCTTTGCCGAACATGAGCACTGTGAGACTGATCTCATTTGCCACATGTTATCGATAAACACACATACCCTTCTCTTTGTTTATCTTTGAAAAGGAGATAACTTTTATATGGGTACGATATTTTCGGAATCGTTATCCAAGTCCGTGGAGCCGGGTTTGTGAAGAACTCAGTGCTAGCTGTATACAGAGAAACTCGCGAAGAAAAACTCGAGGAAAGCAATTTCATTTTAACGCCGATTTCTTGCCTTTTATCACAGTTAATGAACAAGCACTAGACGGGAAGGATAGATCTATAATGAAAGCATAAATATCACTGAGACCAGAGAATAATAAAGAAAGAATATAGGGAATAAGACTGATTTTCAAGGTTTTATGACAAGTACTGAGAGCCTGGCATACGAAAATTTGTGTTTTGCCAAAAATGGAAGAAACTCGTTTCATATGAGCTAATTTCTTGCGCGTTAGCAGCAGGTATCAAGTAACTTTTCGAAACAGAGAGCTGAGACGAGTTAGAATAACAATTTTTATGCTTTTATGAAAATTAGCAGCCCAATCGTTTCGCGTTTGCCGTGTCAAGTAAACGCCATGATTGATCTCTCTAATATCACTTGCGTACACCGCAACCAGCCAATTTATCAGCTCTCGGTTAACTTGTTAGTTTGGCCAATAGAAATCACCCTTTCAAGCCTTTTTTTCTCTCTTAAAATCATTTCGTTTCCTTCCTTGAAGACCCAGGGGCAGTCATTCACGGCGGCAGGATTTCGCCCGCCTTTACTGAGAGAACTTTTGCCATTTGTTCTCTCGCCACGTTTACCTACCCCAAGGTCAGGCTCTCAGTGTCCCCGCAGTTTGTCTATACATACAACGATGGATGCGTGTATTAAGTAAGTCGTTATCATCTACAGTCGAACCTCAGGATAATCGAGAATATGAATATTAACGAGGAACAAAAACTAATTACAATAAGAAAGCGACATTAAATCGTGCAACAAAACATTTGCAAATTGTTTGGAAAACAATGTGGTCTACACCTTCACTCTCCGTTGTGAATACCTGTACACGTGTCGGCAAACGTCATGATCTTTTCCTTGCTCTTGCAGATATCAGATATCTGCCGTTTACCAACGCCATATTCAGCTGACAAATTGGTTCCTTTTTCTTCTTTCTCTAATCGCAAAGTTTATCTTTCATCCAAAGAACAGATCGCTTACGCTTCAAGGACACGATGATCGTGAATAAACATTTGTGACGTATGTAGCGTGTTTGCCGAAAGAGCCAATAGAGCGTGAAATCTCACTTAGCAACAAAGCAACTCTAAGCCAATCAGAACTCATTTGAAAGTTCTGCATTAGTTACGATGTGTGTAAGCGCTGCTTTATTTTGCTTTTTGAAAGCGAAACAAACTCGCCTTTACTTCTCTTTTCAAAGCTGTAGTTTTAAAACGAATATGGCTTAGGATCTAGATCATGGCTAATAAATATTCATGACAAAATTGGGACCAGAGAAAAAGTCCGGATAATCGAGCTTCGACTGCACTAGAATCAAACTTCTGTTATTCTCATAACGGTAAAAGCTGATATACGTCCATTGGAAACGAATTCCGACGACTTTGAAGCGGGTAGTCGTACCTTCGTCATGATCAAATGAAGATTCAAGGAAGCTGTTCATCAGTAAGGGATGACCAATAATAATTGTTTTGGTTCATAGCATCTTGAAGGCTTCACAAACTTTTTCTACGGTTTTACTCGTCTGATGAAACCTTTTCTTCGGTTGACATCTTTGTCGTGTTGAACCGGAGAAGTGCGTATATATATTAGGTATAATTTATGAACAAGGGCAAGATTAAACAAGATATCGGTACTTTTTGGTCAAACACATGAAGGTTCAGTGAATACCTGAAATAAAGCCAGCAACGTTCTTAAATTGATGCCTCTTGTATGACTGACTTGACTTGACTTCTGTGGGCCCATTTCCATCTGTAGGGCTAACGCTCACATGGTTCATATGGGATTGAAATCTAGCACTTCACATTACACTCTATTCAGTTAACTCTGACTTAAGGCTTACCTCATTGGAAAAATGCCGATTGACAGACGTATATGAGCGTTTCCACTGAGTCACTTTTAAAAGTTAAGCCCGATTGATAGCTCTCTGCCAGGTTGTTTCATATTTGTTTGGGTGCGGGTTGGAGAGGTGGACACTCGTTTAACGAGGCAAATGAACGGTTTGTAGCAAGCAGTTCTATCAAGCCTTGACTGTCTTGATTAATTAAATTAATTTAACTAGGGACTCAATATTTTAGATTTTTCTATATTTATGGACGCACATATCAGAAGTTTGCTTAATCAATGGTTAGTTAATATCTCGGAGTGCGTCTTTTAAGGACCAGGTTATATAAGGATATTTTTCATAGATTCAAAAACGCTGAAAATGATCCCGGTATTTAGGGGTATTTCCCTCAACTTGCCTTGATAGAATGGCGTAAGTTTCGTCGATCATGTTTTCTTGGTTCCTGTGAATTACACGGAGTTTGATTTTTTTGCTAAATAGTTCATGGGAGACTTATCTCAGATGCTAATTACGGTATGATCCTTAAATCTCCATAATTATTTATTTCTTTTTTTGTCATGTTCAAGTTAATCAGCAAATTCTTCAATATTTTATGACAGAAATTGAGGTTCCGTCGACCTTGTGTCTGACCAGTTTTTCTAATCGAACAGTTGTTATAAAAAGGGTGTTATTCGCCTTTTTGAAAAGGAAACTGTTTGCCTTAGTTAATTAGCGACCAGCAGTAATTCAAAGCAAATATATATAAACAATTTTGCGTTATCGATCGGAGTATATATTTGACGATTCTTCTAATTCCTGCACGTTCCAAAAAGTGTTCGAAGTCGGTACAAAAGATCCACTCTGGTACGCTTTGATTTCGTCCAGCATCTCCATCACAGTTCAGTTGATTCGAGATAAACTAAGAATAAAGCCAGGATCCGAGCCAGGATCCGAGCCAGGATTCGAGCCAGGATCCGAGCTAGGATCTGAGCCAGGATTCGAGACCTAACCGAGACCTAACCGAGACCTAACCTAACCCAACCCTAACTAGACTTAACTAGACTAGAACCAACGCAAATAGACCTAACCTAACCGATTCGAGACATAACCTAACCGAAAGATTCGAGAATAAATAGCGGAGAAAGCTCATCTTAGCTCGAATCCTGGCTGGAATCCTGGCTCGGATCCTAGCTCGAGTCCTGGCTCGGATCCTAGCTCGAATCCTGGCTCGAAGTTTAGGTATCCTTAGTTGATTCCTTGATGAATCAAGCAATGTGCCAATTACATGGCACAATTCAAGATACAGTACACTTTTTCTTTCCGCAAATTTTCAGCAATACACTAAATTCTCCCTCAATTTTTACCCCATTTTTGTCTTGTACTAATTCAACAATAATTAATTTACTCCTTTGAATTTCTGGTTGCTTCCAACGTAAGTGAAGCATAAAATATTTGTTAAATTAAACGAGTCGGCGAAATATTAACAATGCCTGTTAAGAATACACCCGAAGGCGAGGATTTTGGCAAGAACATACAGTATTTTTGCGCGTTCAGTTAATTAATGGCAATTGAATTGAAATTTATTTTACTAGGAAAGACGGTAAGACGTTTAGTGAATAAATTGATCTCAGACTTGATCTGGAAGACATGGATAATGCACCGATCAACTCGAAACTTCAAGATCCTCTCCCCCTGGCAAGATTCCCTCCCCGACGGGCCAAAATGGTGTTCAAATACTCTACCCTGTCGTCAGATTTGTCTGTCTGTCCGCAACTTTCGAAGACCTTTTTTGTAAGCCAATCGCTCACAAATGCTATATCTCTTCCTTTAAGTATTCTGTCTCGTCCAAGCACGTGTTTTATGGCTGTTAGCGACTTCGGCGTCCGAAAGAAAATCATTTAAAACCTGACTCTTTCGGTTCAATTTTCCCCACTCCACGCAGGCAAAGGTCAAATTTCCCTCTCCCCGGGCACAGACGATAGTCAAACGCCCGGGGTTTGCCCGGGGAAGACGGGGGGATGTTGAAGTTTCGATTTCATCGGCGCATAATTGCAATAAATCATTCTAAAGATCATAAAAGGAATACGATGTAAGAATACCAACAAAAGATCGTAAAGTGGTCAAACTTCACAGGGTATACACGAGATCAAACTTTAACAGTGAAAAAAATCGTAATCAATGCAATTTCAACTAGTACAGTAGGTTGTAACGTTTGGACGTGTTATATACTTGTATGTTAGATTTCATTATGTCTGTATTTATGTATATAAGAGGTTCACATGTATGAGTATGTTAAACAATTTTGCGTTATCGATCGGAGTACATATTTGACGATTCTTCTAATTCCTGCACGTTCCAAAAAGTGTTCGAAGTCGGTATGAAAGATCCACTCTGGTACGCTTTGATTTCGTCCAGCATCTCCATCACAATTCACTTGATTCCTTGATGAATCAAGCAATGTGCCAATCATCTGGCACAATTCAAAATACAGTACACTTTTTCTTTCCGCAAATTTTCAGCAATACACTAAATTCTCCCTCAATTTTTACCCCATTTTTGTCTTGTACTAATTCAACAATAATTAATTTACTCCTTTGAATTTCTGGTTGCTTCCAACGTAAGTGAAGCATAAAATATTTGTTAAATTAAACGAGTCGGCGAAATATTAACAATGCGTTAAGAATACACCCGAAGGCGAGGATTTCGGCAAGAACATACAGTATTTTTGCGCGTTCAGTTAATTAATGGCAATTGAATTGAAATTTATTTTACTAGGAAAGACGGTAAGACGTTTAGTGAATTCTGTAAATTTTCTATCAAAACTGACTGACTGGACGATTTAAATTGATCTCAGACTTGATCTGGAAGACATGCATAATTTCAATAAATCATTCTAAAGATCACGAAAGTAGTACGATGTAAGAATATCAACAAACGATCGCACAGTGGTCAAAATGCTTAAGCATTAAAATATACATTTTTTAAAAAGAAAAGACGTCAATGTGTTGAATGTTCGATTTCGCTCTTTTCCGGGTTGAACTTCGGAGGTAAACATGAAGGTAGACTAGCAATAATTACGTACTTTGCTAACGACAAACTATAATAGTACTCTTCCAAAACTTTACTGATCCGACCTTTCCCGAGTTCAGGACGATAGTTCACTAAACGGGACTGTATTATTTAATACGTTGGAAAATTATTCCCGCGATTACAGAAAGATCTCATATTTTTACCATATAGGATGCCATGGCTCTCTCTTGAAGACCATAAATGAATCGTTGCATGCTAAAGTGGCTTTCTCCTACAGCTTTAGTAAGATTTTTCTTCTATAATCATTTTCAAAGCTGAGATAAAAGGAATTTCATTTTATCATTTTATTAGCTTTTAACTGCTTCTAGAACGAGTTTTAGAGTTTTCCAAGTCACGTTTTTTAGTATGTGGCTTTTTGTTGTTTTTAAAATTGAATTATATTATATGGCTGTAATTATTATAGATTTTATTGATACACGTTCGTATTTTGAACGAGTTTTATAGCTCTTTGACGTAACGTGTTAAAATAAATGATTGATTGATTGATTGATTGATCAGAAACAACTAAATTAAGAGATTCTGAAATCTGTAGAGCTGCGCCTAACTTGCATACAGACCAAAAGCTAAGAAGGGCAGCTTTTAGTGTGCTTTACGAGGTGTAATGATTCCTTGTATTTGTGGTTTGGTAGCAATATATACCCATTTGGAAATAATAAAAACCAGTTTTCTAGTAAGTTATAGCTCTTTTCTCCTCGTTCTGTACATTTATTTGTTGTGAGGTGCTGTTCCCTTCATTACAATCTTGCAGATGTTGATCAATTTCCTTCTGAAGAGTTAGCAGGCTTGCATGATCCAGCTCTTGGATCAAAGTGAGAACTGCTGTCAAAATATTCTTATTCTAGAAAGAGAAAAGAATGGAGATAAAATCTTGATATCCCACATAGCCCCCCTTTGGGGTAACTGGAGAAAAAATATCTCTAAGAAGAGCAGAGAACGATGCAGTAATCAACCATGGAATGAAACGCGGGAGAGATGGGTCTACGCTGGAGTGCACACACTTCTCGGCTCAGCTATTAATGTGCTCCTCTTTGCAAATGACCTCGACAACTTAAATCTCAGAGAAGCGAGAGTACTTGAAAAAAAAAACAATTCTAAATACTTTTGTGAGAAAATATGAGAACTTTCAGAAGCTTCATCAGCTGTTTAATGATAACTTCAAGCAAATACTTGAAACTCACTCTACGGTCAGTGGAGCCATTTATTTATTTTTCTTGGGCATTTGCTGCCCAAGCTTGGCGGTGATGTCTTTATAAAGGCTTGTGGTGTATGAGGCCACCTAGGCAGAAACAGCCACAAGTCAAAAAGGGACTTTGCCGAGTGCTGGAACATGTAGATGTAGATGCTTGTGCTTGTGCTTGCGTCACTAGTGAAAACCAGGCTTTACATATTAAGGACGTTCGCGCCCATTGCTACTGCGCATCTTTCCGCACATGTCACGCACACGTCATGCATCGTAGACCACGCAGGTAAACACGATGCTGAAGGCGCAAAAATTTTCCACAAGAATGGAACATGAAAGTATGTGGCATCATGGGA
>NC_090883.1:35387476-35392476 GCF_036669925.1 Montipora capricornis
GTTAAGAGGGGAGGTGGCATTGCGAGGAGAATTAGATGAATGATGTTGTCTTTGTGCTGAGGATTGTTGCTGTGTTTGAGTTGGCTGTTGCAGTTGTTGTGGCTGTGGAACTACAAATGAGTCCAGGGTCTGGTCAATTTTCATTTGCCATGCTTCTGTTTGGTAGTAGGTTGATGTTTCGTCATTGTGACCGGTGGTTGGCAGCTCATCCTCATCATCAGAGTTCGGAGTTGCATCTGTTGTTGTTGATTGTACTGGTGATTGCTTAGTTGGTTCCAGTAATGATTCATTAAAAGAATTGGACAACCTTTTCATTTCATTGAGGAGAGGTTTTGAACAGATAGGACACTAATCATGGACCATTTGCATGCAAGATAGGTGGATTGTGTGAAAACAGGATAGACGGATTGCTTTCTCAGATGCACCTGCAGAACAGTCTTTGAAGTCACAGAGTTTTGTTTTGTTGCTTCTGTTCATGCTATCGATGTTTTGTCTCTGAAAAGAATATGCCAAAAGCAGTGCCTTACTGGTGATATCAACATTGAATGTTTCTAGATGATACTTCCGTTCCCCAACTGGTTTCCCTGTTGCATTTGTTTTAGGTGGAACCTAAAAGATTAAGAGTAATAGTTTTGTAACATAATTTAACAGTATAGTATACAATGTAATTATGTACATGTATGTATCATTTACTTTCTGACTTGGGCAGAAGATCAGAACTGCAGCATTTTGCTGCAAGGTTATTACATCAGATGTATAGGAACTACGTACATTGGATTGAAGATGATTGGAAATGCTCATGAGCAGTGTTTCAAAATTACCCTGTCACAGGTCTTTGTATTAACAGAACATGTCCAATGTGTAGTTCCTTGGTATGTTGATTGATTTCATTTTAATAATTATTGTAATGTAACTTATTGAGTAGTAGTAGTAGTACTGAAAAGCCCCCATGGGGAGTGCTAATAAAATTTGTATTTTTAATATTTTATTGTAGTTTCTGACAATATGGATACTTCCACACAGAAAGGATTTTTTTTTCTAAGATCCCAACCCCTCTGGACATTCCAAGCAAGCTTCATACATTTCTTTAAATTCTTTGATCTTACAGAACCCACCACCTCCAGGAAATTCCAATCTCTTTTATTGCCTGTTTTGGTTCAGGTACTTTACTAAATTTGGGTGCTGCATTGTTAACTGGCTTAATTTGTTGACTTTTTTCATTGTGTTGCAAAATCTTGTATGCCTTAATAACTAATTTATTACGATGCTCTAACTCAAGATCAAATGGAATATTTCTCCCTATGCCACCGTGCAGGCATCGAAAGGGGTGGGTATGGAACGCCAACACTGTCTTATGTGAACCTCTTTCATTATATGCGGTGCATTTTACGTTATATGCGGTGCATCTTACATTATATGCGGTGCCTTTCACATTATACGCAGTGCTTTTCTTATTATATGCGGTACTTTTGTCATTATATGTGGTACTTTTGTCATTATATGTGGTACTTTTGTCATTATATGCAGTGCTTTCGTCATTATATGCGGTGCTTTTGTCATTATATGTGGTGCTTTTGTCATTATATGCAGTGGTTCTGTCTTTATATGCGGTGCTGTCGTCGTTCTATGGGGTGGTTGTGTCATTATATGGAGTAGTTTTTACATTATATGCGGTGCTTTGTTTGTCATCATTATATGAGGTGCCTTTGTCGTTATATGCGGTGCGTTCTTCATTATGAGGTGATGATTCCCCGGGGTCTGGGTAGGAGCTTGTGAAAAATCCACAATGCCATGGGCACCAATATCGAGGATCCGCCATTTTGTTTCTGTTCTAGCTTGCTTCTGTCGTGTTCTCTTGGAGTCCTCGAAATGGACACAGTAGGGAGTTTAAGATCTGCGACGCGACGGTAACGAAAACGTCATTTAAAATTGCAAGTTCAGGTTCGTTTTCGTCGTTATGTCGGCTTGTCTATCTTCTAAAAACTAGTGTAACCTTCCAGGAACTGCATTAGGAGGTGCGGTATTGAATCTACGACAGAAAATTCACATTCGCTGCCTTTTTTTCGCGTTCTCCGTAAAACTTGAGAATTGGTCATTTCACGTCGTAGATTTGCCGAAAACGTGAAAGAAATGTACAAAAACTAAAAATGCACGTGCAGAGCGTGCAAAGCTATTGTTTTTGCTCATTAAATATGCAAAATTTGTGACGTTTTCGTTGCCGTCGCGTCGTAGATCTTAAACTCCCTAGTCTTAAAGAGACTGAAACTCGAAGATCTGACTGAGAAATTTCAAACTGAACACATTACTCCGGACATTGTTTGCAAGTTGTCGGTACATGAAATGGAAATGTTAGGCATAAATTCTCGCAGTCTTTGCGTATAGAATGCACCAAATTTGGGGGAGAAGCACCGAAGAAACCCGAGGGAACGTGTGGTGCCCCCATTTTCTTTATTCCACAGTCTGTGATTGGTGATTTGCTACAAGAGGGATTTACAATCAAGGAAATATCTTCGATCCTTGCTGTATCGGAGAGTACGGTTTACCGGAGGATGAGGCAATACGGATTGAGCAAGTTCGAGTTCACTGCATCAGGGTTGGTAACGTTACCTTACATATAGGGGTGAGTTGGAACACGATACATGCAGTCATTCACTAGCCGTCACGCAACAAAAAATCATAGGTCACCGTTTCGTAGCGAAACTCAGAGGTTTTCATAATTGTAATCTACGCAGTGGATGGGTTTTTCGTGCAAAAATATGAAGGAAAACTCAAAGATGTCTTTCCGTGAAACCGTCTTGGTTTTGTTAATGTAAGGTTACCCAACATGTTTCCATATAGGGGTGCGTTACATATGATATAGGGGAAATTAGCAGTTGAAATAGTTTTCGTGGACCTGTCTTGAGCAGAAAGCAACTCAACTACTCAAGGAACGCCAATTTTTTCCAATTTGTTTACAAATGAATCCTGCAGGAATTGTAGGGCAATGAGGTAACTCGATTCCTTTCGTAGCGTATATATCACATGATAAATCATTAAAAACATGGGTGGAGGATGTTACTTTTGAAACCTTATTTCTCACGTATTTTTCAGTGATCATTAATAGTATCTTGAAGGGTAAACGTGCTTCGATACTACATTTTCCCTAGGAATTTGAAGTTTCATGCTCATCGATAGCTATTAGAGGTCCTATTACATTTTCTGCGAGGGAGTTTAGAAAACTGTAGAGCACACGTTTTTAGTCAACGCCCTAGTTTTATTCACGTACGCATCATAAAATTGCGAACTCATAGAGTATGTTCAGCTATTACTGTTCAGCTTTCGCGCCCCTATATGTAAACATGTTAGGTAACCTTGTAAACATTAACAAAACCAAGACGGTTTCAAGGAAGACATCAAAGATAGTTCTGTGCTATTAATACGTATCTGAGTTGTTTTCTGCCCAAAACAGGCCCATGTAAACTATTTCACCTGCCAATTTACCCCTACACATAACGCTCCGCTATATGTAAATGTCTTGGGTAAGCTTGCAAACATAACCTGAGGCGGTTTCACGAAAAAAAAAAAAAAAAAGACAGTTCCGTGATTTTAAGACGAATTTGATTTGCTCTCTGTCTATCTTCACTCTGCATTATCCCAATCTTTGAGGTTTCTTTCATGTTTTTGCACGAAAAACCCATCCACTGCGTAGATTACAATTATGAAAACCTCTGAGTTTCGCTACGAAACGGTGACCTATGATTTTTTGTTGCGTGACGGCTAGTGAATGACTGCATGTATCGTGTTCCAACTCACCCCTATATGTAAGGTAACGTTACCAACCCTGATGCAGTGAACTCGAACTTGCTCAATCCGTATTGCCTCATCCTCCGGTAAACCGTACTCTCCGATACAGCAAGGATCGAAGATATTTCCTTGATTGTAAATCCCTCTTGTAGCAAATCACCAAGCACAGACTGTGGAATAAAGAAAATGGGGGCACCACACGTTCCCTCGAGTTTCTTCGGTGCTTCTCCCCAAATTTGGTGCATTCTATGCGCAAAAACATCATATCACTGCGAGAATTTATGCCTAACATTTCAATTTCGTGTACCGACAACTTGCAAACAATGTCCGGAGTAATGTGTTCAGTTTGAAATTTCTCAGTCAGATCTTCGAGTTTCAGTCTCTTTAAGACTGTGTCCATTTCGAGGACTCCAAGAGAACACGACAGAAGCAAGAACAGAAACAAAATGGCGGATCCTCGATATTGGTGCCCATGGCATTGTGGATTTTTCACAAGCTCCTACCCAGACCCCGGGGAATCATCACCTCATAATGGAGAACGCACCGCATATAACGACAAAAGCACCTCATATAATGATGACAAACAAAGCACCGCATATAATGTAAAAACTACTTCATATAATGACACAACCACCACATAGAACGACGAAAGCACCGCATATAAAGACGAAACCACTGCATATAATGACAGAAGCACCGCATATAATGACAAAAGCACCGCATATAATGACGAAAGCACTGCATATAATGACAAAAGTACCACATATAATGACAAAAGTACCACATATAATGACGAAAGTACCGCATATAATAAGAAAAGCACTGCGTATAATGTGAAAGGCACCGCATATAATGTAAGATGCACCGCATATAACGTAAAATGCACCGCATATAATTAAAGAGGTTCACATAAGACAGTGTTGGCGTTCCATAGGTGGGGATAGGGAGCTGTGTATAGAACTTTTTGTGTTAATTCTTTAAACTCCCACTAATAAGAACCTGCTGGCAGCTATTTGTCACTTTAATACCCAAAAATATAAGAACTTGTATAGCCAAGCAAAATCAAGCAGGTTCTGATATGTGGTTACAGTGATAAATTAAGTTTTTCTCCCTCACAGAAGTTGAGAAAAATAACTTATTCTGAACCTACTCAGCCTCCAATAACTACCCCAAAAGAAAAGAAGTTTTTTGCCAGATCTCCAAAAATGTAGGTTCTT
>NC_090883.1:35402476-35409976 GCF_036669925.1 Montipora capricornis
ACGTGAAAAAAATCATCTGTGTGGCTAAGATGTTCGTTATAACCTCTCGAACTTGTGTTGTTTGCAATCAGTGTCCGCTTCCGGCAATTCTACTTTTCAAAAAAACCTGGATCTAGAAACTGGAAAATTCCATTAAAACCACCTTTTTGATTTGTGATCTACACGCAAAATGAAAAATACGATACCTTTTTCTCGATTTCACTCGCGTTTATGAAACCTGAAATAAGTGCCACATTTTTCTCAGATAAGGTGGAGTTTTTTTTGGGATTTCCCCCAGATATTACTCAAGTCAATTTTCTCAAGTTATTGTTCTATTTCACTTCTCATGAAAAAGTCAAAATACGAAATTTCTCGAGTTTTTTCAGCTTTTCGCCGCTTTCATCGAAATAGAAAAATGTCGACTTTTTTTCGCCTTTCTTCGTTTGGCCTGCTTGATTGACAGCTGTCAAGAAAAGGCGCGAAACTCAAAAAAATGCTCTTGCAGCTTTAATATTATTGCGCCATTTCAATCTCATCTGCTTTTGAATTTGGCGCCTGGTTACATTATGGAGTATTTCGTGAGTAATATTGACGTGATAAGGAGTCAAGTAAAAGAAAATACAACATACGCGGATATTAGCAATTTATTTAAGCAAAACTTTCCTGAAGTACGAAGAGGCTTCTCGGAGAGAAACGTACGCTTATTCTGTTCCAAACATGGCACAACCAAAATGAACGATGTGGAGGTGGACGCCATCATTCAAGATTGCGTTGATTTTATTTGGCGTGAAATTAAAGTGCCCCTAACCCCAAAATATAAGAAGAAGGCAGTCATTATATATGCACACTTTAGGTTTGTTGATAGAGATTTGTAGCCTGTCTCTTGTGGCATACCATGGCCGTACCAGAGGTTTTTTTTCCAAGATACAAGTTGATATGCTTCTCCGCTCCATTCTCTTGGATCTTTGAAAAAAAAATTTCCTCTCGTACCCTGGCTACTCGTGGGAGTAGTTCACGCATAAAACCTACGCTTTGACAAAATATTTAAACTTTGCCATTCAAAATGCCACACAAGTATATGAAATATAACGTGCGGCATTCGTATATGAAGTTTGAAAGTTTAAAGATTTAAAAGATTTTTATGATAGGTGTCGCAAAGCCAACGCAAGTTCGGCTTTTTCCTTTTTTCTTTTGTAGCTTTTTTCATTCATCTTAATCTTGACGCAGTTTGCCATCTTCACAGCTACAGAGCTCCAGGGTTCAAAGCTACAGATGAAAACAGATGAAACGATTCTGATTTGAGTTTCGCGCCTTTTCTTGACAGCTGTCAATCAAGCAGGCCAAACGAAGAAAGGCAAAAAAAAGTCGACATTTTTTCTATTTCGATGAAAGCGGCGAAAAGCTGAAAAAACTCGAGAAATTTCTTGTTTTGACTTTTTCGTGAGAAGTGAAATAGAACAATAACTTCAGAAAATTGACTTCAGTAATATCTGGGAGAAATCCTAAAAAACTCCACCTTATCTGAGAAAAATGTGGCACTTATTTCAGGTTTCATAAACGCAAGTGAAATCGAGAAAAAAGGTCTCGTATTTTTCATTTTGCGTGTAGATCACAAATCAAAAAGGTGATTTTAATGGAATTTTCCAGTTTCTAGATCCAGGTTTTATTGAAAAGTAGAATTGCCGGAAGCGGACACTGATTAGTTTGCCCCCTCAGAAGTGTGTGGCTAATTTGTATGATAATAGCAAGTCCAACATGGCGGCCATCGTAAATAAGGTCTATTTCGTTCCCAGAAGCCGCGATCCCTTTGGTCAGCACCGGGGAGTCCATTCCGCTGGACAAGGGTAACGCAGGCTGTTAGATTTCACGCATGGTCTTTAGAGCCTCATCGGCGATTTGTGACTGATTGTGTAAAACGAAGCCCAATTTATACCCCAGGCCTCCTACGAAGCGCCTGGGTAAAAAGGCCCACGGCAGCATGAAATCTATTCGTTAATTAGCAGATTTGCGGGCGCACAGTAGCGGCAGCTAAGTAGTAGCAGTTGACAAGACTTGACGAAATACTACATTCCGTCCAAGCGTTTCCCTACAAGAAGCACTGGTTTCCAACTCGTCTGCACGGTTCACCGAATCCCATCAGCTCTGAATTTACTTGAAAGGTGTTTCTAAACTCATCGATATTGACATAGGCACCCTTTAGTAAAGAAAAAAGACAAATGGTGGTTGGCAAATAGTCCTCACATTTGTTCAAGTCAACTGTTATGAACCCTTTTTAGGGTGCTTAGTACAAGGCTTGGTGTTTTCATCCACGAGTTATCTCTTCTTCCCTCTCCACTGTTAATTTGCTTCGCAATGGGGAGTTTAAGAGGCGACCACTACTACGGCGACGACAAATTAACTGCAAAATATACTTTAGCACTCATTAAAGAAGCTGTGTGATGAATTTTAGCCAAATTCAGCGACTGGGAACTGGCAACCAGATCAAACGAAACCGTAAGAATGACTTTTTACCACAACTGCCTGTAATCTCGCAATCTGATTGGATAATTGGCCGTTGTCGATAGAAGTCTAGACGCAACGCTGCTCGCGTCAATTCGTCACGCAATGTAATAGCCAGTGAGGAACGCTCATTTTGGGAAATAAACCAATCACATTGCAAGGAAGTTATAGACAACGCTTTTTTTTCTTCTTTCATGATTTTGATCACGCTTTGAAATAAACACTTTCTTTGGCGTTAAATATTGTGGTAAAAAACAAATCGAAAGTGGCTCAGCGTTGTGTGTACTCTTATCGACAACGATATTCGTCATCACAGTGGTCAAAATGTTGTGGACTCACAAGGTGCAGCCGAGCGAGTCCACAACAATCAGAACTGAAACCAAAACCAATTGTGGCTCGCGCGTGCACATTTTCCCGCGCTTTGTGTCGGCTCCGTGTAATTACTTCGAGTTTTGATTGGTTCACTGGATTGTCTCCGTCCTTTTCGATTGGCCAAAGTAATTACTTTGGTTTTGGTTTTACGACACTCGATTGAAAACCGCTCAAATGTGCATAAATACTTAAAAATTAAAGCGTTCAAAATGGCGGATACTAAAAGGACAACGGAAAGACCTTTTGAGACAACATTACACGTTTTTACACAATTAACACGGAACGATATAACGGCCCGACAAAACCGGCCGACAAATCAATCCGTGTAAACCGGCCTTGAGACAACATCCTGTCGCTCTGTAAGTAAAACAGTTCAGAATTTAACGAAAATTTAATAAAACAGTTATTCCATTCGCGCCTAGAGTGGTTTTCAATTGGGTGTCGAAAGTAATTAGCGAATTGCTTTGGTTTATGATTACTTCACTCAGTGATTGGTTCAAAGTTCTCGCGCCCCTTTTTCAACCAATCAGAAGTGAAACAAGTTACTTTGAGTTTTGATTGGTTTACCGTCTTGTCTCCGTCCTTTTTGATTGGCCAAAGTAATTACTTTGGGTTTGGTTTTACGACATTCAATTGAAAAACGCTCTATTGGATATGAGAGTGGTTATAATTACCACCTCGTATCGAACGCGCGCTCATGGAATACTTGTTTAATATTTCATACTTCCATGACAAGTAGCAGTCTTTCTTTGCCGTTTGCACGCAATGCTATGTAGTAAATCACTCTACCGTCAACGGCATATACTTTGAACGCGAAACGACTCTCAATAATCGGAAAATCATCGCATGAATGAAAATAAGAAATTATGCCATCCTGCGAAATTGTATTTTCCTTAGTTTTAGTTGAAGTCGTCATTGTTAAAGGTCCCAATTTTGCCTTTTCAATTGCAATCTTACTCATTCCAATGTCTTGTACTTTTAATGTGGTACATAAATGAACAAATCAATCACTTTCTTGGTGGCGACTTTTTCAAAGTACACTCCAGAATGGAATACATCCTTACATAGAAAGAGGCGTTCTTTTTGGACATCACACAAAACAAGTTTCAAACGATTTGACCCGTTAAGCATACCTTTAGATGTCTAACTCCACCATTCAAATTAAAAGCTTTTCGACCGTGAAGTACTCGGCGATTGTTGAAACACACCAAGTCTCCTGGCACCATTTTTATTGACTTCTGTAGATCAAATGAAGCATTTTTCAATGAGTAACAAAAGCACCAACCAGCAACACCATGTGCAGTGATTGCTTACAAATATCTCATGCCAGATTCTTAGCCAATCACAGGCAAAAGCGACTGAGTAGCGTTTCCTGCGCTTAATACTGGCTTTGCGCTGTGAGTGGTTCATTTGATTCACTGCATCAGTTGTATTTGGCCGAGATAATAAGAACTTCAAGATTTACGACGCAGCCGACAACGAGAACGCTACAAAACAAGAATATCATAAGCCACTTGTACTAATTTACTTTCAGAATACTTCGCCAACATCGCAAGATGTGAACGACGCGGAATGATCACCAAAGATTTAAGCCTATGTTACACTATGCAACTTTCGTGCAACTTGTCTCGCTATTTTGTTGCGACACAAGTTCCACGCAAAAAATGCCCATTGCAACATACCCTGCCGTAGAAGTATAAACCAGTTCTACCTTGGGCAACGCGTCTTGCACCGCTGCAACAAATTTTTCGATTATCATATGATTGCGTAGTGTAACATCTGTCCTACAACTTGTGTCGCAACGGTTTGCGGCAACGAGTATTGCAATCACTTTGCGACTATTCCAAGCTTTTTAATAAGACAACGGTGTGGCAGTCCCTCAGGAATGAAACCGTTATGAGTGGCGCTTTAAGGGGCTAGGGCACGCAATTTTAGGCAATTTCAGCACTGATCAAATAGTCATAGAATTGACTAAAATATCAAAATAACTGTTCAAAACTATAGAAAACCTCTAACAAAACACAGGGAAGCCAAGAAGGGACATGGATGGACAAAACTGGAGAGGATTGAAATGGATTGAATTTGGGTAAATTTGAAAAACGTCGGCCCACTTTTTTTCAAATTGATATCAGTCTATATCAAAATGTCATTTACACAGCTGGAAAATCATTCTCAGTTGTTATGTGGTCGTGATTTTGCAAATGAAAGACTCTTGCTCTGCCAATTTGACGTTTAGAGCTCATAATTAAACAAAATAGCGTGACTTAGCCCCTTTAATTTAGGGCAGAAAATGAGAATTCATCTCCAAAATGAAAATTCATCTCCAAGTTCCGACGTCCTCCATAAATCCTCAAACTCCGCTTTTTCACCTTGTTGTTTTGCTGACGCCGGCAAAGAAATGGACAAAAGTGAAAAACGCACGTGCGGAGCGTGCAAAGCTATTGTTTTTGCTCAGAAATTTGCATATTTAACGACACTAAATATGCAAATTTGTGACGTTCTCGTTGCCGTTGTCTTTGCTAAAGCTCCCTAATAACTGGATGGGTACGAACGTTTTTAAAGTGAATGAGGACGAACGTTTTAAAGTGGAAATAGATAATGAATTGTTCATTGTTTTATGCTCACATTGTCGTCATAAGTTGATGATTTCATGTTGTTGTTCTTTAATGGTTTACGTTAAAAAAACAAAAGTGCTAAAATGCGTTCCCCACGTGTTGCACGACGATTTTTCCTTAAAGGAATCCGAAAAAATCCTGGCTATCAAACCAGATGAAAGAGCGTATCAAACCTGAATTGGAGATTCATTCAGCAACTTTGTGAATGTCCTGTAAGCTTTAAAGTACGGCTCAACATCTTCCTGTGGAGATCATCAATGAAACGAACTTTCACGTAACTAAGGACGCTTTCCATTTGACAGAACTGACCGGTCAGACCCGGCATTTGAATGGCCTAACTGTACAACGCTTTCAAATTAACGCACTTCAAGGATGATATGTACTCCTTCAGAAGAATACGAGGGATTATCAACATGCAAGTGTTCCTTCAAATTCCTGCATTTTCTTTGCAACCTGACGGGTCTGACCGGCCAGCTCTGACAATAGGAAAGCGCCCTACGACTGCACAGCGCAGGTTCGACTAAATCACAAAAACTACAGCCTCGACTTTTCGTACCCATTTAAACAAAATACCACAATTGAATGCGATGTGGTGGGACTTATTTCGAAACAGGCATCGCAGAATTCTTTCCATGTTTTGTGAACAAAGGCCGACTTAAAACGCGGGAAACATTTTAGCAATATAATGTCACAAGCTTTAATTGTACAAATTTTGATTGTTCATATTAATCACATCTTTATGCAGACGTTTAAAACGAGACTAGAAAACGCTGACACTCGAGCAATCGGACATTTTCATGATGACACCGTTTGACTACAAGTACCAGAATCCTTTAGGTTTTGCTTGTCTCGTGCTAATTAGAGCTACTGTTACTTTTATCCCGCTGGGAATACATATTTTAAATAAGAAAAGCAAAAGAAACTGAATTCTGGTACTTGTAGTCAAGTGACGCTATCGTGAAAGTTGCCTATTAACGACAAAATGTTGCAATTGGCCATTTCCGAGTTTCTCTGTGTCTCCTCTTTAAAGCGAGTCTAAGTGCGAAGTTATGTAATCATAGTAATTAGTTTTATTTTACACATGACTCAATTTGTAAGATAGATTCGCTTTAAGGAGGAGGCAGACTTTTGAATGAATGTAAAGTTAATTAGTATTTTTTGTGATGCTATTTGCCGAAACTTTTCCTTGACGTAACAAGGAAAGTTCACCATTTCAACTTTGGTTTCATTTTGTGCGAGGCACCTGTGTTGTCGTTCAGTTCTACCATATTTTCTTTTAAGAAACTAAAACACTCGCAACTTTTAAGTTTTCTAGTCCACCCATGGTTTGCAACTGACTTTTAGAGACACAGGTAACAGTGGAGAAATGTGAAAATGTTGGACGACGAACATAACAAGCAAGTGGGAGACCTATTGTTCGTTATCCAACATGGCGAAGAATGACGCCGGAGTAAACGTTAACCAAACCACATCTTTTTGCCCGAATGCTCCGAATTTACACTTGTCGTAGCTTTTTACCCCAGTTGGCTTTTGCCACTTGTAAAACGCTGGGCCATTTGCGAGAAAGTGTTTATCTGGCACTCGATAAATAAACGCATACCTTTCAGTCACTCGGGCTGGCGGGAAAACTTGAATACAACAGTGAAGTAAAAGTTCAGGTATCGTTCACATCACTTGTTTCAATAACCGTGCGAGGGCTTCCGCCAATTGTTTAGAGTGGTTAGAGTGGGTGGCACATTCGAAAACAGTCAAACAAGAAGAATGTTTCTAAATATCTTGCCGTTACACTCTTCATTGCCGGAGATAATGCGATAGGTGCATGCTTACCTCTGGAACAAAAAGGGGTCCCTCAAAAGCTGGTGACCAATTGACAGCCACAATCTGCTCAAGAAAGATAAGAATAAACTAAGGGTTTCCTTGTGGTAAAAAGGAGGAAACTTTATCTAGCTAATCAACAGCATTTAATGAGCATAAGGCTCTTCACGAGTGTTTGGAGCTTGACTTCATGTTTTTTTCCTGTTCTCTCCAAATCCGA
>NC_090883.1:35414976-35432476 GCF_036669925.1 Montipora capricornis
GGACATTTTTTACTAATGATATGCCATCCTCACTCATCTGTAAAAGCATTCTGTTGCAACACAGAAGGGAATTTAAAACAAAATGTGGACCCAGTCACTTATTCAAAAAAGTGAATAATTAAGGTTGTACACATCATGTCCTTTTCTAAAAACTGACCCTTGGTTTGGAGTGAGTTTTCTGACCTAAGAAGCATAATATACTGGTATTTAATTGAAAAATTCTTGTTCTCAAGATGGCAGTGAAAAGCATCAAATTGGCTACAACCAATGTCATGTCCAACAAGCAACAATGGAATGTAATTTCTATAATAAATTAAAATTTGTTTTACTACACTCTGAAACATATTAATTTTACATGACAAAACCACTGAAACTTGTTTCAATTCCACGAAATGACTGATGTAA
Organism: Montipora capricornis; assembly: GCF_036669925.1. NCBI lineage: Eukaryota > Metazoa > Cnidaria > Anthozoa > Scleractinia > Acroporidae > Montipora > Montipora capricornis. The sequence continues at coordinate 35,415,382 of NC_090883.1, forward strand.
TCCAATTCCATAGAAGGTCATAAAAATTATATATATGATATATGAGCTGAAATTGAAAGTTATTTTGCAACTCCAGACGCACAAGCAGATTTCTGTTTTCAAGTGTTATAATACTGCAGCCATTATTTTGTTCACTCTCACCCAGCTCGAATTAAGCTAGTGTACTGCTCGCAAGCTCAAAGACTCTTTGTAAGTACATGTGATCACTTATAGTTTTCTTTCTTTGATCAGGCAATCAGTGTATGTCAGGTCACCTTATTGATTACCGATGGGCATCAGTGGGTATTTAAATTGCCATGGAACTTGATAAATACAAAGTACAGCAGATATTTTCTCTTTTTAATAATGCACTCAAAACTACTTACAGTCCAATTGCAACTGGTCTGCCATACCTTGGTAAAGATATGTGGCATCTGTGACATTATGTAACTTGATGTGATCAAAATCTGTGGGGCTTTGCTCTACATACAGTAGTTAACATGTATCACTATGATTTTAAATTATCTTAATTTTGAGACTTCATACTTTTACATAACTTACTTCCACAATCCTTCTCTTGAATTCATAATATCACTGTACTGAACTTCTGGCAGGTTGTGCTTTTTTTGATTAGATAGAGAAAGCAATGTGAAAATCAACTATTTGCTGACAGCAAAACTGTGAGACACTGATCTCTTCAATATAAAAGGCACAAGGGTAATTTGGACATTATAATATTGAGCAAGTTGTTTCCTGCAGAAACACCATGGCAGGACATGATAGTGTGCTTTCTTGCTCTATTTAATGAACTGCATCTCGGAATTTACTGTGAGTTAGGAGACCTTTCTTCCACTTTCACTCAATTGAAGCATGAAAATGCAAGACATATTATGTAAAGTAAAGCACTCACAGTCACTGTAAGACGTAGGAAACTAAGTAGATAACATTTACATGAAATAAGATGAAAAATTTGACATGATTGAGTCTTGAGCATACATACAATCATCCCCTGTCCTGATCAGGGACTTTATAAATCAAATCAAAGCAGATGAATATGTCAAGTCCAAAATAATGCTGTTTTTTCTTTTTTTTAATGAAAGGGGAAAACGTCTTGAAGCAGTTTTTTCACCAGGCAAAAAACTCAACCTACAGCGGTACAAGACACCAAGACCTGGAATTGAACCTGGGACACAATACTCAAGGACAAGTTTTCATACCACTGCACTAAGCTTGAAGGGATGAAACTTGCTATAATGGCTCAGATTTTCCACTGGCATACGTACATTTCCTAAGTGTGGCTTTGTTAGTCTTTTTTTGTTTTGCAGTGTTCTTGCAGCTGCTGAGTAACAGTTCTCTCTAAGCCATTTTAACTGAATCCTTCCCTGATGGTCTCCTTCAAATTCTAGAGCCAACTGAGGATTCTCCTTGGCTTCTAAATAACGAACAAACACTCAGGGTCTTTAAATAACTGAGGAGAAAGTGCTGCCTTTTTAATTACATCTGCAAATGGTTAGACTCTCTAGTCTTCTCGGATAAGGACGATAAGCCGGAAGTCCTGTCTCACAACCCTTGTTCATTAACTCTGTGGGACGTTAAAGATCCCACACACTGTTCGAAAAGAGTAGGGGACAGTGTTCCCGGTGTTGTGGTCTGACCTTTCCAGCATGTGGTCGGCTTGGCAGGATTATCTTGAAGGGCTTGTGTGTGAATGAGACCACAATGGTGTATAACAGCCAGAAGTCAGGCTACTTAGCCAAGTGCTGGAGCCTCACTCAAGACTCAAGATGTATGACCCCACCGTACTGAGAATACTCACCAACAAAGGTTGGATTTGAGATTAAATATTGTTTTAGGCGTGGCCTAAAACGTTATTACTGCTAATTCATTAACACTAAGATTAGGATTCAGATTAAGACTGAGATTAGGAGCAATAACGTTTTAGGCCTAATTAGGCCTAATAGGAATTAACCAAATTAAAAATGTCAAACCAGTAATGGAATAACATTTTAGTATACCCAGTGGCAAACTCAAATTTATTTTTTACTTGTGTTATAATAATAGCAAAAAAGCTGCAAAAAACATTCCCAAGTTAAAGTTGGTATAGTACAGAGCCAGAGGTCTTGTTTCTGTAAATAACATGTCAGCCTTATGCAAAACTCTCATATTGGATATTTGAAGTCGCGAGCTTTCAAATTTGTAGTTAATTCAGTACATTCATTATTGGTATTATTAAATGCTTATTTCCTTAATATGCATCATCTTACCAGTACTAGACAGAGTTATGAAAGGCTATTTTAAGACTACAATAAACTTACCAAAAACAGAGATATCTAATATTTTTACAGCATCTGGAAGAGATGCAATGTCAAAAGTTCTCTGGCCACTATGTCCTTGCTTACAATTTTCACACTGACAAGAAAACCGCAACCAGCTACTATGAAACCTAAAAGGAACCAAGTTTAAAATGAACAAGATGCACACAACTCCCTATTAACATAGTTTTACACAAAATTTTCGAAAATTGGGGAAAACAGAACATGTACAAGTGCAAACCAGAAAAAACTGTCTAGTAATCCCTAATTCAAGTAAAGCTATGATCTTCGCAGTTATGAACGCAATTTTTACAATTGCGTAGAGAAGCCTGAAAAATTCAGGAATTCAACGGGGTTTTGAACCCGTGACCTTGCAAAATCCTGAATTTTTCAGGCTTCTCTACACAATAATTGTAAAAATTGCGTTCATAACTGCGAAGATCATAGCTTTACTTGATTTCAAATCCGCAGTTCATATATGATTCATTTCATGTACCATTTCATCATTGATTCTTTCCACCCGGGACCATTAGAACCCAGAAATGACCAGCTCCCAACGTCAGTGGCTTCATAGCTCAGTTGGTTAGAGCGTCGCACCGGAATCGCGAGGTCATAACTGCGAAGATCATAGCTTTACTTGATTTCATATCCGCAGTTCATATATGATTCATTTCATATACCATTTCATCATTAATCCCTAATTCGTTAAAATAATTTTACTTAGGGTGTCCTAGTAGAGTTAACGGGGCTACTGTTTTGATGATAAACTTCTTAAATCCTATAGCTATTACAAAATGTCATGCTTTTGAGTCACACATATGTAAAACTGACTGAAAAGAATAATTATTATTATTATTATATACCTATTCTCAACAAATCTGGAATTGCTGCAAATTTCTAGATGAAATTTGATATCATTGTTTTGTGCAAAACTGGTTCAAAAAGATATATAGGTCCCCTCAAAAACTGTTCCCTTTATCAGCTCTTTCAGTCTTGAGAGTAAGACTTCCGGAATTTACTCAGTCTAATGCCTGTTGTTAATCAGGGCCTCTTCAGGGATGATTTATGGGTTAAGGCTAAATAATTATTGGATATGTCAGTTTAAAAATCTTGCCAAGTGTGGTTAGCTAGCTATGAACGGCAAGTAGGACTAGCTGTTTTACTTAAAGTAAAATTACAGACAAGTGTCTGCTGAAGTTGATAAAGTAGTTCATACATTTTCATTTCCCTTTCTCTGTTACATTGAGTGCAAGACAATATAAAAATAAACAAGCTATAATAAAATCATAATCATAAACTTCCCTAAGTACTCTATTAGTAGAGCTTTCAGGCCTTCTGACATTACGCGATGGTGCGATTTCGCACAATCGACCTCAAATCGCATCTGATCGCACAATTCACAAAAAATCGCACAATTCACAATAGAATGCACAAAAATCATAAAAATAATAAAACATAAATCAACAAGTTTCTTAGGAGTTACTGCATAAATACGCCATTTTAAAGATGATTTACCTTGGAAAGCGGCTAAAAAGCCTTTGTTACCTTCAATTTCGTAAATATGAGAAGTTCAAGGCGTTATTTTGCATGTGGGGGGCCTGGTATGAGTCTCATTCTTAAAGAGTCGCCAATTGGTGTAACACAAACATGCCCTTTGTTCAGATTAGCAAATCTGTTCAGAAATAATTAAAATACTGCACACAAAAACAAAGTGTAAGAAGCTAGTCGTAGCATACAGGAATATTAATAATTATTGATCATTCATTTGGCATGTTAGCTGTGTCCTTTCAACTTTTAACATGGTGCACCAATAGAGCAGAAGACCTCATTTTTTTTACTAAGTTGTCCCAACTAATGTCGATCAAGATTCATAATGTTCCCTTATGATCAAAATGTCTTTAGCCTTAGGGCAGTAAAAACTTGCTTTTTTTATTCTGAAACCTTGAAAAACAAGCTTAAAATTGCTCAGGAAAAAATCTCATAATTTACAATATTTATCGCATAATTGGCCTTTCTAATCGCATAATCTGCCCTGAAAATTTCGCACAGTTTGCAATTTTTCATTGCACCCTATCAGAAGGCCTGATTTTTGCTCTGTGGAGATACCCTGCCTAGTGGCAAAAGTTTATAAATAAATAAATAAATAAATATAAATGTGTATAAAAATTTGTTCCCTTTAATTAGTTAAGCTATTATGCAGATATTATAATGCTGCTAAATAACTCCAACATTTGACAAAAGCAACCAACTAATATTTTCATTAACCTTTAACTCCCCAGCCAGCTTGAACCGGCCATACTCCGTCTAACGCCAGACGATTTTACTCGTCAATGGGGAACCCCTGGGAGTCAATGGGTATTTAGGTCAAGTTAAAAAATGAATGTTTATGCATAAGTTACATACTTTGATCTGTGACCATCTTTCCATTCTATCTCTATGCTGGTACCAAGCACATGGGCCTTAATTTCAGTTACACTGTATGCTGACTGCAATAAACAATATTTAAATTAAACTATATTACATACTGCACTAAAATCACATGTGGGCTAATGGCTCTCTCCCATTCCCTCCTTTTTGATTTTACTCGGTCGAAAATGGTTGGCAAACTATGTTTAAAGTGCTACTATGACAAAAAAATCAATCTTCTTTTTCTTTGGATTTTATAACTACGTTAACTAAACACTAAGTGACCCAAATCTTAAGCCTTGATTTAAAAAAGACACCTGTTTATTTGTTATTTGTTGTGACTCAACGAAAGAATTTTCAAGCGAAGACTGGTTTTACTGATCAGTTTGATGTCAAGTTCTCTGGGATCATTTAATAACAGTTTCATTGAAACAATAAAGACCATTCTTAAGTCTTCTAGAACTGCCACCCTTTCTCAATTTCTTAAATGGTGAGACATAAAAACCCCACACATCAATGTTCCAGGAATTCCAAAACTCAGAGCAATTGATTAACATTCTGATAATTATTATTTACTTGAATCTCGCTAACTTCATCAGTGAATTTAACTGATCAGTCAAGATCATGTGACTTAGTTGTCCTGTAGTTCCACAGGGTAAAACTAATCAGTTCACTTTAAGAGATTCAAATTAATTATTTATAATACATATCTTAAAGCTATTTGCTCTGAGTTTTGGAAAAGCTATAACAGTGACCCATTTACACCTAAAGCTCTCCTAATCACAACGTGAAATCATCTGGCGTTAGACAGAGTAAAACCTATATATGTCACTCTCAGGTGGGTAAAGTCTCCCTCCTGGGAGTCAATGGGTTTATTGCTGTACCAGTGCAGGAAAATAATATTTTCACCAACCCCAACAATGTAATGTTCACGAAAAGAAGGGCTGTAGTTCCCAGACTGATGGTCTGTCCTTTGTGGTGCATTATGATAAGCATGTTAAATAAGAATTGCCAGCTACGTGAACGTTCACCAAGATTCAAGAGTCAGATAATCCCTGACAGAGTGACCTCACCCACCTCCATTCTCCTTCTCAGGCTGAAAGCCTTGTACATACATGTTCTTGGAAGTAAGCCACTCCGTCCAAACAACAGGTTTTTTCCTTGTTTGACACAAGAGTTCATCATTACAAACTACAATACTGTAATTATTATTGATCAAAAGAGCACCCTCTCTTGCAAAAGCATTCCTCTTTGATTAAGCTACCTGTTAAAATAAGAAATATTTTAAAAATGAGATGCTCTTGAAATAAAGGCTTCCTTCTTTGCTGAAACACCTTCCCTTTATTGCTTTCAGAGCTAAGAGTTTTAAAATAGGCAAGTTTTCTACTTTCCCTCGGGAAAAAATATGCTTCCTGTGCTATACCAGGGGCTGCAGAGAGGGAGGGGCTGGGGGGTAGTCCCCCCACTTTTTTCCTAAACCCCTCACCCCTCCCCTCACACTTCTCTGGTCCATATAAAAATGTAGCCCACCCCCACTTTCAAATGCACTCCGTGGCCCCTGTAGACCCAGAAATCACAAGACCAGGGGATGCCGACTGGGGCAGCCCTTTGGGAATGATGACAACTATTCTCCTCAATTGGTTGGTGTGGATTTTATTTGGGCAGGTACAAAACACAGGTCTCAGGTCACAGGTCTTGTTCACAGGTCTCTCTGTTTTACCACTACATACACAACCTAAACATTCTAAACATTCATTAAGGCAGTATGTTTTCGATGCGGTTACGCCTTCTGTTTACACGACACCGACCGAGAACATTGGCCAAACCAGGTCAATTTAAAATGATGAGGTTTTATCTATCATGTAACCAGCGAAACCGCATCGATTTGAATGCGGTTAGTATTTTGGCGCGAGATTTTGCACTGCTCGATTCAAAATGGTGAATTTAGCACGTAGCGTAGCGATTGCTTATACCATCACGACTTTGATTTTCTGGCGAAAACGATTCCGTGTGAACACTTCCAAACCGCATCGATTTTGACACGGTTTCGAAGTAAACCACAGGCTCCCTAAGCTGAAAATACGTGGTGTATGCGACAGTTTGTGTATATAGAGAATTGTATGGGAAAATCACCAGTTTCCTACCTCAAATGTGTGACGAACGTGTCTCTTTTGCCGAGTTTAGAGCCATTCTGACGCTGTTTAGTGACCACTCCATCCATCGCTGGCCAGACCTCACTCCACAAATCGTTTTCTCCTCAACAGGAAAAGTCCCGAATTGCAATAAAAACAACAGTTCTATAAAGCCCAATAAATTTCACTCCAAATACGTGTGTTTCGGCGGCCGAAAGACTCGTGACGAACGAAAACTTTGCCTTAAAATTCACCTCTTCGGCTTTCCTCAGAGGCTTGTGACCGGGCTGGCGACAACGGAAACTCGCAAGATGGTTTCAGCCTCAACTCTGATTGGTCCATTTGAATTTGACCGCGCGCTGGCAACACGACCGTTGTTGACTGCCCGGTCAGATTTTCCTTACAATACACAAATTGTCGCATACACCACGTATTTTCAGTTTGGGGAGCCTGTGAGTAAACTTAATGAAACCATGTTCGTGCAAACACTGCCCAAAGCTAACCTTGGGCCTAAAATCTTGTTTAGGTCTAATTTGGCCAAAGGTTAGCTTTAATGATTGTTAAGGTTTGTTTCTGTATTTGAAAATCAGAGACCTGTGACCGAGGCCCGTGACCTGAGACTTGTGTTTAGTACGTGCCGATTTTAAATGGAATGTTCCTTCCCCCCTCACCCTGCCATCAGGAGCGGAATTGCATCAAATACATTTGTCCTTTAAAAGAAATAACGCCTGAACCGAAAACTGTATTTCGAAGACCCTGAAAAGATCAAATTCTGCTTCATTGCAAGCAAGTTTAAAATGTCTTCCGAATAAATTCAGATCCAGTCATGCTTATTTTGCGGGATTTCGCGAATCGCGCTTATGACTTTAGCGCTCTAAACTAAATTTAAAAAAAACCCTTTGGTACACTACGCAATTTCGGAGTTCTTGAACATAACTGAAGCCTTAACGACTGAACAGAAAACAGGAGCTTTACTTCAACTTACCTGAATTACTGCGTGCATTAACAGTTAAACGTAAAAGAAACTGCACAGGTACCCCAGTGATTTATGTGTAGGAATACGTGAAGAGGACTATGGGCCAATGTAGTTAAGAGTGCAGCCGCCCGTGGATGGATTTCATTACCAAGAAACATTCGCGATACGCCTACTCATTCAATTATTTTCTAAATCTCGATGTAAATTTGCATATTTGTAGTGTCCGTCATTCTTAATATCTCGTTTTGTGATGTGATCCTATATATATATATTTTGTATTTATCTTAATATCTATACATTTTGTTTACAATAATGATTACTATTTTTACTGATCACCGGTTTATACCAGCAAATCTTTTGGTTTTGCTGATCGGTCTTTTCAGTCTAAATAAAGATAGTAGTAGTAGTAGTAATAATAATAGTAGTAGTAGTAGTAGTAGCCTTTTTCGTGAGACGGACCTCACTCTTCAGGAGTTTATTATGGCTGGTATCACTGCGTTTACATAGATATTTAATAAGTTATTGGCTTCCACGCTGTAATGCTTTTCCCCTGGGCCTGCACGACGATACTAATTCATTCCTTTTGTTCAGTGTACAGCGATGCGGTTCGCAGATTATGATGTATTTCTCGGTCAGGCAAAGTCTTTCACAAGCATGCAATACTTGTAGATGTTTTCTTCATAAAGCAATATATAAAACACAAATGAGGACAAGACACGTTTATAAAGAACACCTATGCTAAATACCCTGCCTCGATTGCTTTGCATGCCATTAAATAAGGACAACATCAGTGATGGTAGATATATGAAAGTCATATATTCGAACCACGGATATGCATCAACTTTCCAAGCAAAAGTTCGTTGCAGTGTTAATGCAAAAGATATTTCGCTTTGAAAGCGGATAAGGATAGCTTCTATCGTATTCTGACTCGTTCTTTAGAGAACGGTGCGTTATCCATCAAAGGTAGCAGAGAACCTTGTTCCTTGGTATTTAACAGTTACCAATTTTAGTGTTTCAAATGATGGCGTCAGTGCACGCTTTCCAGTGCACTCGTTGATCTGAAAATGGCGAAAACGTAGCACGCATGGCTGACGCATGCCGCAAACGGCAAAAAGTGGCGAAAACGTGGTACGCATGGCTGACGCATAACGCAAACGGTCTTGCTTTCAACGGTAATTTTGCCGGTGTTGCACAAATCGCGCTCCACACTGTTACAAAAGCGACGGCACTACAGAAAAATGAGAGATGTCACAAGAACAAATTAAAGGTGCGTATACGATGGCCAAGCTTTGTCTCCAGCAGTTTTTCAGTTAGTCAGTGACTACAGGACTTCTCTTTCATTTGGTAAGTAAGTTGAGGATTAGCAGCCTTTCTTCATGTCTTATACTCGCCTTTTTATTAAATAATATGTACCACCATAGATGCTCCTTTAAAACGAGGGCTAAATATTGTTTAGAAAACATTGTTGCATTGAAATTATGTCCGGCTAAAATAATTCCTTGCTCGGGCACACATGCGGCAGTTGTCGCGGGCGTGGAAACAAAAAAGCAGAAATGTTTCTGAAGATTTTCCGAATCGTTTTGCTTCCTTGTGAAATTACTCTTTGTTTGCCCGTTCTAAGGAAACAATCTTTCCGCAAATGAATGTTACAGAGAATGAATGAATGAATGAATGAATGAATGTTGCAGAGACCATATAAAAAGATGTAAGGTAATCTTACTTAGCTCGATTTTGACTACAAAGAAGTTCCCGAGGAGAACCTTGAATCGGTGAAAACGGAAAAAACACCAGTATCTGCATTTGTGGACCCCAGCCCCTCCCCACCCGCCTGCCCCGACGAAAAAGGCCAGGCCAAGATGTGCGATGCAACGGTCTGAAATAAAACCATTTTGCGTTCATTCGCGTTCTTGAAAAACTTGCAAGTTAGTGGATTACTGTTAGCTCGCTCGATTGTTTGTTGCCTTAAAATCGTCAGAAAGATAAAACTGTCTTAGGACGCCGCTTCCATTAGACAGAACTGAGCAGACAGACCGGGCCTTCAAATTAACAAACTTCGAGGGTGATATATACTCCTCCAGAAGAATGCGAGGGATTATCACGCAAGTGTTTCTTCAAATTGTTGCATTTCCTTTGCAAGCTGTTACTGACGGGTCTGGACAGCCAGTTTTGACAAAAGGGAAATCGCCCTTAGTCATGGCAGGTTGCGCGGTGAAGGATATGACTTCGGAGATACTATGTAACAATCTTGTAGCCTACGAGAAAGCTCTCCATTAAGGCGGCCAAATACGAGACACAAAAAACCCTGAACTTGGCGCATCAACATTGTTTTGTTGCAAGTTTGGGTCGATGTTTCCCGTTTATCACCTTGCGTGATCATCTTGTCGCGCAACTAAAACATTTGTTGGGGGTTGAAGAAAGTTGTTGCGAAAAGTAGAGCGTGGGTCTACTCTGAGCAACAAATTTTGGCTTTGTTGCTCGTTTTTGATCAAGCTCACTACTTGTCGCTCAACAAATGTGCTTGTGTACTTGCAAATCAACCAATCAGCGCGCTGCATTTCTTCAACCCGCAACAAATGTTTTTGTTGCGGTTCAAGTTGATCATGCAAGGTGAAAAACGCGAAACATCGACCAAAACTTGCAACAAAACAATGTTGCGCGACAAGTTGAGGGTTTTTGTATCTCGTATTTCGCCGCCTTTAGGGTCTCGCGCGACATATTCGAGTGCGATCGTTGGATCGCGTGCGGCTAAACCTCTCGCGACTCGCTTCGCTAGCCTCACGCGATCCACCGCTCGCGCCCGAACATCTCGCGCGAAACCCTAATATAGAGCTTGCTCGAAGGCTAAGCATCTTGACAATGTAGCATCGTCAGGTCTTAGGCGATTGGTTAGCGATATATCCAAACTGCATTTTTATTTTGTTCAGTTGTATTTCAAAAAGTTTGTGTATCGCCTTGCCGATGAAAGTAGTCTGTGCCCTGGGCCATTATGTACTCAATAGTGAAAGGAAATAGCCTACACTTCTGTAAGCCTACAACTCTTGGGGGAAACCCCTTTTTCCAGTTATTATGCCGACATACATCTGGAATAGACAGTCGTAAAAACAGTACAACTTTCTTTACTTTACCAACACGTATGTACCAACTACATCTACATTTATCTTTATTATCCTTAAAACCTCACGTATCACAAGGATGTAAATAAATAATAATTATTATGAATGATAAATATACAAAAACCAATAATAATATTGCAATAGTCATTTAGTCCAGCATTCAACCCTTGCCGAGGCAGCCACATATACATCAGTAATAATAATAGTAAGATCTAATTCGAAAACATATTTACAATATATACTCAGCTAATTAGTTAACGCAGTCCACTAATTCTTGGGTGATCTAATGCTAATATTCTAAATTTATCGGAAGAAGGGGCTTGAACAATCTCCTCCGGGAGAGAATTCCCGTCTTTCACTGTTCTTGAAAAGAAACTGTTAATATGGAGAAGCTAGGAAAAGGAAAGGAACTTTATTCAAGTGTCTAGTCAGTGTTTTCTGTAAACTGAAATCAACAAATTAACGCAAATCAAGTCAAATGTTAATTTTGGGGGAGAGGGGAGAAGCGGTGCCCTCCCCGGCACCAGCTACGCAGGCTATCGCCACTGCGCGATCCCTCGGCACCCAAAGGACCAGTTGACATAGATGTGTTGACATCTGAATAAATGACTTAGTATGTTGGTTCTTTGTGGTCCTGATTGGTCGTTGTAGATCATTCGGCAGTGGAATGGCCTATCTGATCGGAACTGCTTTATAAAAGACATTCAGCCGGTTGGCGGTTCTTCTGGTTTCTAGGCTATACCATCCAAGTTGTTTCATAAGACCAGTCACACTTTTGTTCAGTATCTATCATAACATTTGTGAGCACAGCCAGCAGCTCTGTGTTTCAAGGCTTCAATTTACATGATGTTGGTCTTAGAAGGCTGCAGAGGCATTCTCGAGCTGTGGTCGAACGAGTGATGTGTACACCATAGATTTAACATATCTAAGGAACGCCTAGAGGTTGCGTCTGAATAAATTTAGTTGGTTTATCATATCAATATGTTTGTTCCAACTCAGGTTATTTGACTGATAACTGCACACCTAGGTACGGGTGATCAGACATTGGTTTCAGCATTGTTCCAGAGATATATATTATAACTGATGAGGCCCAAAAGGCCGAAACAGCTGTCCATAGACCTTATTTATAAATGGCGGTCACATTTATAATTCTTTTGTCCACGTGCAAATTAGCCTACCAAGCCTCATTTTAGAGCAAGAATTCTTTTCAATTCATTGTAGGGTATCGAGGCTTGGTAGGCTAATTTGCCCTTCGACAAAAGAATTATAAATTGACCGCCAATTATGAATAAGGTCTATTCTGCTATTGACCTGGTGAAATGGTTGTGCGCATGCGTGATGTGTTGGCCACACCGGGTTGGTGTTAGCGTGTGTCACCTCGCTTTTTCTTGTTATTATAATTGTATTCTGTCAAGGAATGAAGTCTGGCAATCCGTAGAATGTAACACTTATATGGATTAAGGACATTTGCTAGACTTTTGTACATTTCACTAAATGGTCCAAATCCGCGTAGACCAATTATTCATAAATGGTAGCCAATAAATTTTTCTTTTGTCTTTGTGCTAATCATCTTCACTAGCCTCACTTTGGAGCAAAAGTTCTTTGGAATTTTGTCCGTGCTAACGAGGCTAGTGACAATGATTAGCATGACTCGGACAAAAGACTAATTTCTTGGCCACCATTTATGAATACGGTCTATCCTGCTGTACCGTCGAAACAGTCATGTTTGGTAAATTAAAGAAAGTTGTAGTGTTTCTACCACTGTCCATTTTGCTGCTGCTATCTATATCTGGAATAATTGTTTTATTAAATTCTCAACCTTTTGTTTTGCTAAAAAAAAAGTGATGTGACTTCCGAGCGCCCAAAATCTTATGCTGAGCGACATTTGCCTCATTCATTTCCATATCAGGTATAATGGCTGGTAAACGATATCCAGTGAACCAATGCGAAAGCTTAATTGCACAATCCGAGGTTGAGGTTGAAAATTTAATAAAGTGAAATAAAATTGTCACAAATGAATGAGTCCGAAGATTGAGGAGGAATTATCTGGCTGGTTTATTTGTCTATAACACGTGCGACCTTTCATCTGACCAAGGGCCCGTTTCTCAAAAGTCTCGAAAACTTTTCGGGCCCGAAAAGCCATTTGTGAAACTGTCAACCGCTTGTTCTGGAAACGGCCGATCTTTTAACATGATTCAAGGTTTGTGACACCCGAAAACGGCCCCTAAAGTTTCGGGACTTTTGAGAAACGGGCCCCTGGTTCGCAGCACTATCCACTGGATAACTCAATTGGTTTTGCTAGTGTTTGTCCGCTGAATAGCGATTTCAAATGATTTATCCGGTGAAGAGCGTTATCCACCTTTGAACAACCGAGGCCAGTGCTTTAAGCCCGCCCTTTCAGTTCTCTCTTGTCTAGGAGTTGGCAGTATTTTGCTCCTTTCTCGTTTAATTTATAGCCTTTTGGTTTCCCATTGTGTTGTGCATTTTTTTCTGAAAGACTTACAGGAAATTGTATCAACGAGGAAAACAAACCAAAGTGCAAGAAACGAAAACGGTCCAAGAGAAGTCGCAAACACAGTCTTGTAAGTTAAGAATTTAATAAAACCGTGACCATACTTTTGAGCAGAAGCTGACTACAGCTTGTATCAATTCATTATTTCTTTAATTATGATAATTTTTTTGCAACATTAGAACCGGCTAAACTGGGAAGCACGAGCCCGCTCTGATGTTAAACTGATGTGGCAGATTTCGGTAAGAACGTTATCTTTAGCCGACAAAGCTTTCCCTGGCTTCTCTTTTCAAAGTTCCTCATCCAAAGCTAAACATGCTTTCAAAGTTCTTGATCCATGCTGCTTGCTTGATAGGTGGTAACGAACTTCGTGCTTCGTTATAAGGCATGTGTAAAACGAAAAGATTGGTAAAGTTTGGTAAATTGTAAAGTACACATAGCTTTCAAGCTAGTTCAAGTCAAAGGCACTCCATTTGAATAGCCTGAAAGGAACAATTCAAACTTAAAGGCGATTGGCAGTTTGCAATACAAAGCGTGATAGAGTTGAAATACTAGCCGTCGGAAAGATTGAGCTAAAGTGATGCTCGCACTTGTCAACGGGATTCGAACTCATGACCTCGGCGATGCCCGGTGCAATGCTCTACCAACACAGTCAACAGAGCAGTTTGAAGCCACACGTTTGGGACAGTTGGAAGTAGGTCAATTTTTCTTGGTTCTTTAAAGTGCTACCATGATCAAAAAATCGCTTCCTTTTTTTCTTCATGCAAATTTTGAAAGTGTGATTGCTTAACACCTGACTGGCAAGATTTTCAGCTTTGATTTTTATTCAAAGGTTGTTTGCTTTGAGTTAAGTTTTGGATTTCACGGTCCTCTAATACCCACGGTCCAAACTGACCGATTCGACCTCAAAGGGTTGGCTCTAGGGAAAAGTGACGTCATTTACTCACTCGCTGGAAGCCCGAAAATCAGCTGCGTAAACATGCATTGCATTCTAAAACTATTGAGTCTTTAACGTCATTTTTTCCTCGATCCTCGATTCAGCTCTCGCAAGATTTTAAAGTTAGTAATGGCGGGCCATTACATAGGAAAATTCCAGTTAAAATAAATATGTATATTTTTTAAATAAAGGCTTAAAACTTGGGTCATTTACTGTTTGGTTAACATAGTTTTGAAATCCAAAGAAAAATAAAAAAATTGATTTTTTTATATTTGTGGCACTTCAAGGAGAACACATGAGCGCAACAAATTGACCCCCTCCCACCGGCGGTGTGGCTTCATAGCTCCGTTGGCGAAGCATTGCACCGGCATTGTTTGGAGGTCAGGGGTTCGAATCCCGTTGAAGTTGTCTGAATCTTTCATTGGCTTGTGTCTATATGAGACAATTGCTTAAGCCTAGTTTCCACTAGCGACATAACGATCATAATCAGAATCCTAAGCACGAACATAACGCTGTTATGGCGCTCATGTCTTAGTGGGAACGTCCAGAAACGACCATTTTCTTATGATTATGATTATGGCTTTGACTATGACTATGTCGCTTTTCTTTGCAGTGGGAACGCGAAAATCATAACGACATAATGAGAAACATAATGACGCAACGGGGTCATTGTGTTTTGGCCAATTAAAGTCTAGGACCAGTACTTTCGGGTCGGTTCATTTTCAAGATGGCGGCCGGCTTCGAGGAAAAGGTTTACGTTTTTAGAGCGGCCGTCCGCACTACAACATAAGAAGCTTATGTTTATGATTATGATTATGATTATGCTTATGATCCTTATGTCGCCAGTGGGAACTAAGCTTTAACGTTACGGTAGACCTTCACGGGCGAAATTTTGCGATTTTTTTTCTTATCTCATAATAATCAATACTACTTTAACTGCATTTCCCCCCCAAAAAAAATATTCCAAAATATTAAACAAAACGCGAGTAATGAACGAAAACGTATTTTCGATGGATCTTTCTCAGTCAGCAAAGGCAGGAAAAGCAATCTCGTCCCCAGGGCGCTTTTCCTGGGAATTTGTGTACCACCCAAAGCCAGGGAAGAGCACCCTGGGGACGAGGTTGCAGGAAAAGCAGCCAATTAGAAACTGTCGTCGAATTTTTTCACACATTGTCGTCGGTTTACTCCCTGGGAATGACTTTTTCATGGGAAAGGATAAAGGAGAAAAGAAGAAATAATAATAAAAATAATAATAAAAAGAAGAAATAATAATAACATTTTTGCGGTTCGGCCCAAGGGACTCTGCAGGGCATCTCTTGTGTTTCCATTGGCTGTTGTTATCTGTGGTTTTGCGTGTTGACTTGTGATGGATCAAAGGGCGTGAAAAGTTTGTAAAACTTTGGAAGCGAAAAAATACCTAGTCCGTTTTTACGCAAGTGTATCCTCTTTAAGCGAATTGATAGTGTATGAAAATTCAACGGATTGTCTTGAAATTGGGCCAACCTAGATGGTACACTGCGAGGGATTTCCGTTTTTTAAAACTGAACTCCCACAATGGTCTTCGACGTAAAGCTTATCGGTCAATTTTCGATACGCATATTTGACACAAAATTTTCTAAGCAACCAATCAGAATATCAAAAAGAAGCCTCACACGGCATTGAGGATAAACGCCAAGTATGAATGACATTATCCACAAGGCTTCCCTTTGCATTAAAATTCGATACTCGATAAATTCGATCAGAGGGATATCGGTCGCTCAAGGTTCTTGGACCTAGCTCTTCTTTCGATTAGATAAAGTGAAAAAGAAAAATATTTCCCGGAAAGTGCATTTCATAACATTTCGATAGATGTATAGTTTATAGCTGTTGCGCCTAACAAAGTACGCTAAAAAAAGGGACCTTAAGATCTACGACGGCGACGTCGACGAAAACGTCACCTCAAAATAGAACTTCGCTCTAATAAAAGTCTTTCGCGATTATTCCATCTCGTTCACTTCGTACAATGTGGGCGAAGTATCCTAAAAATAAATTGGTACGAGCGGTTTCAGACTGAAAATAGAGAATGAAAGATTCTCTGTTGCATGCTAACGTTGTCGTCAAAACCTAAAATTTAGTGATTTCACGTCGTCGTCACGCAGAGAACCGCAAAAATATGAGCTAAAATCCGTGCTGCACGTGCAGCACGATTATTTATGCTCCTTTAACCAATGATATCATTATTTTGTGGCGTTTTGGTTGACGTCGTCGTCATAGATCTTAAGCTCCCTAAAGTTTCGTAAAGGACACCCGTGAAGGTCTACCGTGTCGTGATAAGTGCGAGCGTCGCTTTCAATCTTTCTGCTCTAACCCGCACTTCAAATAAACATTTCTTTCCTACAGAGTTGAAATATTGAAAGAAAAACCAGTCACCGGACCACGCCGGCTCCTAAATGGGGAGTTTAAGCGCACGCGTTTTTGAGACGCAACCGGAAGTGAGTTGTTTTCCCTTTGAACTTGTCTTCACAAAACCACATTTACATTGCTAAGTATCTTTTCTCCATTAGAAATGATTAGTAGAAACATTTGGGAGACACCACTGTCCTGGCTCGCGAAATCTTCTCTTCCGGTTGCCGTCTGCGTCTCAAAAACGCGCGTGCAGCGCGCGTGCTTAAATAAGCGACCTCGTTCTCAGGGCTTTTTCGCCCTGCCTTCATATCATTCCTTGTCGGGCTATAGTCATTATAGTGAAATC
>NC_090883.1:35439976-35469976 GCF_036669925.1 Montipora capricornis
ACCAAAGGCGCTATAGATAATTATAGCAATTTAGTATATCCATCAAATTAGATCCGCAAGATATTGGCGTCCTGGCATGCTATTGTTCGTTGCACTACAGCTAGAATTAGGTAGATTTCTCGATCTCTAAAATTAAAACTAAATATACATGTATGCTATCATGATCTTATTTTGCTTTCCAGTTGAGCCTAACTGGGTTGGACCTTCTTCACAAAATTGTAGACAAGCTTGGAACTAATTTTCGCAGCCATCTTTTGCCAGGTAAGTGACGACAAGTGAAATTTAACAGATGCATACTGTAAAGTAATTGTTGGTGCCAAGTCGCATATAACGTCGCGTTTGGTCTCTGCAAATACGATCTGAACAACCAAAAATCTAGCAATCTCAAAGCGAAAAGTAATTATTTTGAAAACGGTCCTTCTTAATATTTCTTTAACCTTGAAGAGTCGCGTTCGCTTTTAATTTGAATTTCAAGCTATCTTTGTGATTATTGATTTCCTTTGTAGCACTCAGATGTAGATTATTAAACGCCTTTATCTTCCTACACAACTTACGGTTTAAAGCTGTTTTGATTTGACTATTTAGAAATCTCCATAAAAGCATTGTGAACTTTATATTGGTTTTTAAGACTAACATTAGATCATTAAAAATAAATAGATTTCTTGCATTTAATTTCCTTCCACAAGTGTCTAAGCTGGTTTCGTATTGTTAAGGTTGATCTCTTTGATGCAACTATTTATTTGAAGGGAATGATTTCTGTCAGTCAATTTGTAACGTTCGACAAGAGAAGTCTGTGACTATTAAAAAAAGTTATGTTTTTATTTTTCTTATGGAGTGTTTACATGTATTATTTTTGGTTCATGCTGTGTGGATGTTCTAAGATGCAACAACAACAATGGTTTAGTGGTATTCAACTTGCAAATAACATCTGAAAGCAAGTACTAGCTTTTCACCATAGAAATTAATTAGGTAAATTCTATTGCGACTGTGCATTATCAGTCACTAGTGAGAAAATCTAAAAAAAAAAACAGTTTGGCTGCATGTTAAAGCAAAATATTGAATGCCTTGAGTGAAAATTAAGCTGGTTGTTACATCAAGAAACTTTTGACAGCTATTGATAATGACATTTTCCACGACTATTAACAGGTCTCAAATCGCTTCATTTCAGTTGTTACACCAATTTGTGGTTAATAACATAGCACAATAAGGTTTGCATCTTAGACATTTTTGTATTCATGGATGCATTGTTTGTACAAGCAAAAGAAAAGATTACATAGTTGTAAAGCGTTGCATGAATATTTCTTCCTTGGGAGTGTAACCAATTTTACAGACAGATTGAAACAACATTTGATTTGATAAGCCTTGTTTACAAGCTACCATTTTTTCTTTTAGTGGTAAGCTGCTGTTTTTTTGTCTCATAACTCTTTCCTAGCTGTGCTGAATAATACACCGTTTTCTAATTTTGGTAGGATTTATTGTTGTTTGTTTTGAAATCACTGTTATGCTTCATTAGCATTGTATGGAAATGTGATTTTTTATACCTTTTTCCCCTATGCAAGATGTAATGATATTGAACACTGGTTTTATTTACGCTAGTTATGATTCATTGCAATGCGTGATTTGCAATGAATGCTTTATATAATCCTGCAATATAATTTATAACTCTAAGAACATTGTGTGTTTACTTGAAAGAAGTTACAAACTTTAAACTTGATGAAACTTTAATCAAACTACAGGCCAACCTGTTGTGGTGAGATTTTGCAGATAAGGACTCCAATTGCCAGTTGTTGAGCACTCACCTTTCAATCAATGTTTGGCCTAGATAAGTAGAACATCCTTGCAGATATGCATCTAGGTTGTCATTGTTTAAGAGATTCATACCTCTTGCTTAGCCTGTGTGTGACATTGCTTTAATGTTTCATGTATCATATCAACTCCTACTGATACATTGTAACTTTAATCACGACATTGTGGAACAATGCCACTCAAGATTATCCAAAGGTTTAGATTCTTTTTCTTTTAAGACTTGTGTAGATAAATTTCCATATGTGTGGTTTTGTTTGTCCTGGATTCTATTCATTCTGCCTTGTTCAGGGATAGGTGATGGAAAGTCACTCAGCATTTTTGACTTGCCAAAGTCTTCATTTTCTGATTTTCCAAGTCTAATTTTATTTCGTGTTGGGTAATGTCTTGGAAACTCTAAGTACAGAATTGTTCGGTGGACTCAAAGGTATTTCTTTGTTTTTTGTCCCTAGGATAACTGATAAGTACATTTCCTTAATGGTGTTAACAGTTCTTATCTTTAGCAAAGATTAGTTCCTCAAGTTTTGAAGACTTTTAACACCTTTTTGAAGGATTGTCAATTGGCTTGGATTTGGTGTATTGCCAAAACCCTGCAGTTACTTAGTTTCACATTCATGAGTGATTTTACAAAAGAAAATCCCCAACCAACCTCTTATTTTTGCTTACGAACTATCCTTTGTTGGATAATAAGTATTAGTTTGTGATGAAATAAGCAGGGATTTGAAAGCAGGACCTGTCTAGACAGTTTGACAGCTTATTAGAGTCTTCTGGACTCCTGGGTTTATTTGCTTGTGTGAGGAGTACGTGTACTTTACATGGTGTTAAATGCGTCATTCTGCTTCAAATAATATTAAAGACCCACTTGAAAACAAAAGTGCATTCAGAAATTTGGTGAGGACATTGGTTGTAGAGAAACCATGCAGGAGAGATCTTGGGTGTGTCATTTCCTTAAAATAATGTTAGCAGTAAATTGTTATTTTTTCAATAAATTATATAAGTACCCCTGTTTTGCTTTGTTGGTTGTGGCTTTATTGGTGTGTGGGTGGCAAAGAGTAAGTCAGACCTTTCTGCTTTTTATGGTGTGATGTGATTGATGAGCACCCCTTGTACGCACCTTACCCTCACTGTGGGAGATACTCGTTGTTTCCGTGGATAAGGCACATATTGAATTGTGGCTGAAAAATGAGGGTTGTCACGTACATCTGTAATGTGCATCAACACTCAATTTAAATTTTACTATTTTTTCATCTGAATTTTCCATTGTGTGTTTCATACATTTTACAAAAAAAGTGAAACTACAACTGTAACTTAAAATGGTGTGAGACCTTTGAGTGATACTTTGAAGCTGTTTTGTAGGCAAACATTATGAAAAATGTGACTGCAAAATCAGGCATTCATACATGTAGCTCAGTCATGAGTTGAATGTCCCTTACTTTTGATGACTTGCGTACTTTTTGCAGCAGATGCAAGGCATTAATATTGATGTGCATATGGTTGAATCTGTTGTAACATTTTCAGTGGAAATATTCATCATAGCAATGAAAAGTATTTGGGGCTAGTTGTACTTGAAATAATCCTTGACACTGGGTTTCTTTTGTGATAAGAGGGCTTTAAATTTGTGACAAAGCACAGGTCCTAAGGGTCAGAATAAAGTTTGAACACTATTGTTGCATGTTTTTGGAACTAATTTATTTACTTCTGTTCTGGTTAAGGAATAGTTAAGAATGAACAAATATTATAGTTTTGGCACAGGTGTCCTAAGAACCTGTGCACGGGCTAGGCTGGACCAAAACGTTTGATGTATAAATCTGCATCCCATGGATAATTTTCCTTAAAACCTCCTATTTTCAGTACTTGAGCTGCAATCAGCAAAGGAATAAACAGAATGCTATTTGGTTCAGGTTTTCTGAACATTTTTTGTGTTTGTGAACAGATTGAAATACTCCTAAAACACGCTTCTTTATGTACATTGTATACCTTGTACCTTGTACATACTAGATAATATTGCCCTGTAGATTTTAAAGGTTGTGTTCGACATTGTTTTTTTCTCTTTGGCCTGTAGTTTTTTCGTTTGTGTAGATTTTGATTTGTAAAGTTCAGTTATTTTAGTTTCTCTTTAAATTGTCACTCACTACTCAGGTGAAATATTTGACTTATTAGTTTTAGAAGATTAGAAAAAAGGTTATGACCAATTGTCGTAGCAGTGGCAGTACTTGACCTACTTTAATTTTTTCATGGTTAAAATATCATTGACACAATATATTGCCTTCATTCAAAATTCAATTAGCTTGTGTTCAGAAGTCTTATTAATCATGCCAGTAGGAGACCATTGAGATTTGATTAACAGGAATTAAAAAGACTCAGCTATGTACTTCCCAGTGACACTAAAAAAGTAGTCTTTTGATTGCATGCTGTGGCTTACATAGTGATTGTTATTGAAGGCAAAGTGCCATGAAATAAATGTCCCCTTGGTTAATAGTTCATTAAATAAGTATGTTTAGATGACCTGTTGAACACTTTCATTGTAAAAGACCACTCAAAATCAAATGCCTTGACAACACCTGAGGTGCAGGAATCATTGTTGCAACAACCATTGAGAAATCCATTTGCTTTAAGATTTGAAGTTTTATTTGCAACAAAAAAGGCCGAGAAGGATAGTGTTGCAGTGTTAGTAAAAGAATTCGGATGCAGCCATGACGTGTCATTTGTGTGGACATCTGCTTGAAGAAATTTTTATTCAGGATCCTAAAGTTCTAAATATCTTTTGGTCTAGCCTAACAGGTACTGTAGATAAATTTTTGATTCAGTTGAAAGAAGTTATATTAATTTTAAGAACCTTTTGTTTGCTGTGCCATAATTTCCATAATCTTTTTCAATACATGCAGTATATCAGGTGCAATTCTTGTAAGTGTCTTGCTTTTGAAAAAATGTGCAGTCACAATTTCATCACTTGTATTTCAAAATTACCTTTTCCATATTTAAGGCAGCATTCACATGTGGGTACGATAGCTTAACAAGAAATACATTTGTATTTGACTCTATATTACATTACTGTGGGAGAGGCAAGTGTGTCTGGAAATTAAAAATACTTTGTTTGACCAGAAGTGAAATGTAGGTTGAAAAGACCAAACTTGATATTTGTGAAGTCGGAAAAATAATTATTTTGTAGAAATGAGATTGATCTTGAAGGGATGTTTACAATATTTATTCAGAACTTTAGCCACATGTTCATTATGATTGTTTGAGAGAATATTCTTTTCCTGATTGAGGTTTCAAGATCTCTGTTGTATGGGAAACTGACCTTCAAAGGATTAAACATTTGTTGTTTTGGACTCAAATGTTCAGCTCTCCTGCTTTTGAGAGTTGCAATATTGTATTGAGAAATTCAGACATTCTTTGCTGAATTAATATAAAGTGGTCACGTCATGATGTACGGTATTCAAAATTGAAATTAATGTAAGACAGAATGACATCAGTAAACTATTTTGACTTGAACTGATCTGCTTACAGAATGCCTGCTTTTTTGTGTTTCAGTTGTGCCATCCATTATTGATCGATTAGGTGACAGTAAACAACAGGTTTGTACATTTGTGTCATATTTCTGTTACATAGACATGTATATTTTTCCTTTTCGATGCGTTGTCTCCTCAAATGTTCGTTTTCCCCCTTGCTTGAGACCTTGAATGATCACTAAACAGCTGATGTGTGGGTCTCACTAGGTTGTTGAAGACAAGGAAGCTTACACGTACATGCACATGTACATGTAGCTGTATCCTATCAATTGTGAGATCTACACACTGTTTTATACAAGCAATACAATAAAATTCAAAATATAACTAGCCACTGTATTTTATCTGATATGGAGTATTGCTTTAGATTTGACAAATTGTCATGTAGTACACACCAAATTTCTAAGTTGGAGATGAACAAACTCAGGAAATGATGAAAAAAAGCAGACAAGTTAAATTTATTTGCCATGTATACTAATAACTTAAGGGTACACTGTACATGTGATAAAGAGTGTAATAATTTTTGAATTACATTGTATGATAATTTATACAACAAATTATGGCAATATTTGTAGTTAGGCTTGTCTGACAGTAATTACAAGTAGTGTACATGTACATTGTCATGGCCTAGTACTTAATTGCACTCTAACTTGTTTGTCCTTGTCAGGTCTGAGTTCAGCGCCTATATGCTTTATCATTTACAGTGCATATACACATAATGGTTTCCTCCTTCCAGTTGGACTTGTAAATGCCACCATGTACATTTAAATAAATGCTAATTTATGTACAGCTGTATGCTGTCTCAAAAGTTTTGAAACTGCGTAAATGGAGTTTTCCTTTCTGTTTGTCTGTGTCTGAACTCTTAGTAGAAAAAAAAAACAGGATTTATTTCTGTGGCAAGGGCCCAATGTAAAATCCAGTCCAATAGAAGTAGACTGGAACGAGAGCCCTTTTCTGAACCATTTACAACACAACTCATCTTTACACAATATTTCATGTCTTGATGAAAGAAAAGCCTAGAAATTAGTGTGCCAATCATATGATTTTATCGGGAGATCGCTCAGAAGCTTAGTGATTTCAATATTGAGCAAGGTGCATTGCATATATTCTGTATGGATTGTTCAATTATTACAATGCAAATCACACAAGGAAGTCTTGGTAGTCATATTATTTCCTTTTAATTTTTGCGTGTCTCAGGTACGCGATTCCTCTCAAGAGCTGCTGCAGAAATTTATGGTAGTCTCAAGTCCTCAGGTAATGTGACGGTCATGATGAATGTACATGAACATGTAGTGTGCAACTTTAACAAAAGAATTGTGTTGATCCATTCATACTTCTTTTAGAATGCATTAGTGGGCTTCAATTGCTGTTACAGTATTTAATGTGGAAATGCATGCTACCCTTGAAATTTTGAAGGTGTATTTGCACCCAGTGGAGATACGTTTGATTTTGACAAGACGAAGAGAAGAGAAAAGAGTTTGTTCCAAACCTTTCACAATAATAATTATTGTGGAGTTCCATCCAGTGGAAGAAACCTGCATTATTCTGTTTAAAACAACAGGATCAATAATACCAATCTTTTTGCTAATGTTTTTGTTAAAATTTTCTTACCTTCAAAACTGATTCGTTAGACCTCAGAGAGTAACGGTGTACTGCAGATTAATGAGAAAATGACAGCGGCCTTTTAACCAGTTTAGAAGTACATGTTCAGTGTGTTAAGGCAGCTTATTAAGAGTCGCAAAAATTAATGTGAGTTTCAGTGTCTGTTGTGTTGAATTCTGAGTGCAGGGCTTCGTGTTTTTCTTGATCCATGCGACTTGTAATTTTGAAGTTACAATGTATGTACAGCAGATCATTAACTAGGATCAAATTCTTGTGCAAAGGAAGAACTGTCATCTTAACATTAAGGCTTACACTTCTGCTATTGCTACTAGACATACAGTACATGTACATGCAGTTGTAAAATCCAAGGAAAAAAAGGAACTTTATTTATGTGAATGAAATAGCAAGTTTTAAATGCATTTTACTTACCTGAAGGAAAACCCTGGACACTGACACTGTAGATTTGTCTGTATTAGATGAAAGAAAATACCCCTCCCCACCTAACAGGCCATTTTTGTCATGGACCCATTCTACTGTAGACCTGTGATCATCCACAGAGCCTTTT
This sequence comes from Montipora capricornis, assembly GCF_036669925.1. Taxonomy (NCBI): domain Eukaryota; kingdom Metazoa; phylum Cnidaria; class Anthozoa; order Scleractinia; family Acroporidae; genus Montipora; species Montipora capricornis. Next base: position 35,447,456 of record NC_090883.1, read on the forward strand.
GCTGCCCTATCTTTTTTGACTCGCTGATGCCGTTAAACCTAAGTTAGCAGACTTTTGTTTAGCTTTTTCTAGAGCTTGAAATCTTTTTAACTTGATTTTTGCCTAGAGCTCATTCAGACTGAAATATTTTTTCCACAAGCAAAACTTTTTGTAGGAGATGTGTGACACTTTAAAATGAATAAACAAGTAGAGTGATATAAAATAAAATATTAATAAGTGTCAGTAGTTTAAAAAAAAATCATAGACGTTTTGAGTGTGGAACCCTTCTTCAGGGCGAAGAAAACCGTTGAAATACGCAATCAGAAGGAAGCACACAGATGAGTAGTGGCGCGCGCAAGCATCAAGTCACTTTGAGATAAAGTTGAAATTGATGTTACGTCCATCAGGCTGTACAGTTCCCAGCTGGAAAATCAACTTCATTTCAGGTTTTTTCCATTGGAGATTAGTACCGTAGCATAACTGCAAACCCTGTATCCGGATATCTGAGATACTGTGGCAGGCTGAGTTGAAATGTTGGGCCACAGGGAAACCAGGAGTGTTGTTCCGTATACTTTGTAAATGTTCGCTAAAATGACTCCTGAGATTCTGTCTGGTTTCACCGATATAATTGTGGTTAATTGCAACAAGAAGATGCTGGTCTTCCGCACTTTTAGGTCCACAATGGAGCGTTTTTTATTCGTATGTGCACAGGCTCACGTAGGTCATGCGGTCTACATTGGGAGAGTGTTGTACGGCCTTCGTTTTTTAGCGGTTCTCAGGATTGGTATTTTTTCTGCTTCCCTCCCTCTACTCCCCCCCCCTCTTTTCCCCACTGTTATCATAGTGTGACAGGTGCCCAGGTGTCTCCGTGGCTCATGGCTGGGTTGTGGGGATTGCTAGCCATGAGAGCGTTTTACTGTCTTGGGGCTGGCTGATCACATTGGAGACCCCTGGACATCCCGTGCATTCATCTTCTACTGAGCTTGATGAAGTTGTGAAAGAATGGAAGGACATTGGGTACAGGATATGCACTATACAAGATTACTGATCTGGCACGTAAAATGGCCATGGATGGAAAAGGAGCATCGAGGACCTCATATCGCAGTCTCATGACTGACATACGCACAGGCTTGGCGACATGGATGTTGATAGGCACTTATGCTACTCTGATCAGTACGTGCATGGTCAGTTGAGTGTACAAGTAAGTTTCTTAGGTTGAGATCGCGTTTTTATGCTACGACAGGCAGTTGCGAGTAGATATGACGGGTGAGCTGGTTGGTTGATAGAATGCAGAAGTTCTGAAATAGAAAGTGTTTGATTTGCTTGTTGAAAGGGTGGACGGTACAGTATGTGAGATCAAGAGGTACTTTGTCAGTGGTGCTGACCCTCAGCTCAGTTGGGCAAAGAGCATCAGGACATTTGATGGTTCTGACCCTCTGTAGATCCTTTTCAAGAGAAGCACGAGGATAACCAAGAAGGGAGAAGAACGTTAGCATCTCATTCGATCTTCTCGTGAAGTCATCATCTTTAGAGCAGAGACGACGAAGGTGGAGAAACTGTCTGTGAGGTATAGCACGTGTGCAGTGTTCAGGATGAAAAGAAGAGAAATGAAGGTAGTTGTGAATATGTGTTCTTGTAGTGGATGGAGGTTTCAATCCTATGATTAGAAATGTGTGGGTTGATGTCCAAAAAGGGCAATTCAGTTTCCCTGATGGTGGATGTAAATTGAAGTGCCGGGCGGAAGTTTGAAACGAACTCAATAAAAGCGTCGAGTTCCTCTCTTCTACACGACGCTGCTTCAACGATGTCATCAATGTATCTCTTGTGTAGCTGAGGGGTGAATCCTGAGTACTGTTCTTGGATGTTTTGTTCGACATAACCAAGGAATAAGCTGGCATTGTTTGGCCCCATTTTGCTCCCCATTGCAACACTCCCGATTTGACGATAGTATTCCTTGTTCAAGGAGAAGGAATTCATGGTACAGTAAGTACAGTAACTGTTCAGCGAGTCTTGTGATCGCAGATGTGGAGGGTTCTTTGATTTCACGTTTATCCAAGTAGTGAGTTAATGCTTGTAATCCACTTCATGTAAAGAAACTTGACGTCCATGGTGAACAGAAAGCAATATCCAGCATCAGTAGTATCAAATCTGAAAGAGTCAAATATATAAAGCTCGTGGCTGGTGTCCTAAACATACATGTAAGAGGTCAGGACTCCATCAAGGTAAGCTGAAATCTTTTCAGTAGGGCAATTACAAGCAGAAACTATGGGTCGACCAGGGTTGTTTGGTTTGCGTACCTTCGGTAGATGATAAAAAAGTGATGTACAAGGTGTGTCAACGATGACATGTTTGGCTGAAGGTGGTAGTGCGCAAGTAGAAATCATATCGTTGATAGTGGTTTGAACCCTTTTTTGGTACTCCTGGAGAGGGTCTTCACTGAGCCTTTCGTGAAATCTGAGATTGGATAGCTGTCCATGAGCCTCCTGAAGGTAAAGAAGGGATGACCAAACAACAACAGCTCCTCCTTCGTCAGCTGGTTTGATTACCTCGTCCGTGTGTTGTTGTAGAGTGTGTAATGCCTCCCTTTCAGAGTGTGACAGATAAGTATACTGGCCAATAACAATCTGGTTTAAATTAAGGGAGTTGACAAAAAATGACAGTGATCAATGTAATGATTGACAACCGAGAATTGGCCTTCTGGAACAGTCCATAAAGATATCTCCGCATCAAACTTTGCGAGAGCGTCGGGCTTATCTCTAAGTTCAGAGGATGTTTTGTTGTTGGCTTGATCGTGAAAATGGGCCTTGAGTCGCAGACGGTGGTAGAATTTCTTGCAATCAGCCTTCACATGATATTCATCAGTTGACCTTGCTATTAACAGGGACGAAAGTTAAGCCTTAACCCAGGACTGATTTTTCAGCTGCTGTGGGTGGGAGGCCGTCAGGAATAGTGACAACACTCTTCTTGACAGGCACAAGATCTTGTGTAGCACTATTCCGGACAGGTACCTTTTCATTAATAAGGAATGCAAATTTCTTGTGCTTGAGCATTTTCATTGCAGAGTACAAAGGGGAGTTCATTTTAAAAACTCATTGTCTATCCCGTTGGTAATGTGTGGTTGTTAAGGTGTTAGGTAGGTGATCAGAAAAGCGTATCAAAAGAAAAGAAAGCTTTTGTTGGTTAGCTCGCAGACTTTGACTTGGTAATTCTGCTCAAACGTTTGTTGTGATGATCGCCAGTCACAGAGTAAAACTTTACTCAGAATGCCTTAAGAATCAAGCATTTATGCAGACAATGGCTAATGAAGACAATGTGGCTAGAAACAGTTTAGTATTTACTCTACTCTTAAAAGTGTAAATGGCCACTTTGTTGGCAAATGATATGGAATCTGTTGGAAGGAAGTGGAAACTGTGCTTGAGGTTATGGTGTATTTCTGTAATGGTTTTTCTGATGCTAGGCATCGTTAAAAAGTTGTAAGTGGCACCAAGTCCTCGATTTTAATAACCAAAACCTGTTGTAGGAAATGAATAAATAAGTAGATTGATATAAAATAAACATCAAAAAGTGTCAGAATTAAAAAAAAAAATCAGACATTTCGTGTGTAAAACTGTTGAAATACTTGTTTATCATTTTTCCACATCTCTAGGTTATGGCTTTACATGTAGATTTCCCATCCTTTTTTGGCATCTAAATTTCCATCCCCCTGAAGATTAAGATCATTTGATTCCCAGCCCTGAGCGAGAGGGGTCACCTCGCAGCTCTTACAAGGTCTCACCTGATTGGAGACCACCCTTGAGGTTTAACAAAAGAACAAATAACAGAAACAATGGACCCTAGGCCTAAAACAAAAGGGCCATTGTTTCTGTTACCCTAGGCCTAAAACAAAAGGGCCATTGTTTCTGTTATTTGTTCTTTTGTTAAACCTCAAGGGTGGTCTTCAATCAGGTGAGACCTTGTAGGAGCTGCGAGGCTACCGAGCGAGAGAAAAGAAAGCAAAATGTTCCAGGGTTGAAGTGGGGCAATGTGAATGCTTATGGTCAAGTTTTAGCCAACTTTAAAAAAAAATTGTTTTTTTACACAGCATGTTCTAGAACAGTAACTGTTGATTCCAGCTTTTACTCACAAGGCTTGGAGAGTTCGAGAAGAAGTACTTCAGTTTAAGCCAACTTTAAAAAAAATTAATGTTTTTTTTTACACAGCATGTTCTAGAACAGTTGATTCCAGCTTTCACTCACAAGGCTTGGAGAGTTCGAGAAGAAGTACTTCAGTGTCTGGTTACTTCACTTAATGAGTGAGTGGGTTCGCTCTCTTTAGTTATTTTAATAACGTTTCATGCTCATAAATTATCCTTAAAATCAAGAATGTTGCCTTTTTACAGCCTTTTCTCAGCACCACTGGAAATCTCTTATCTTTTTTGTCTAATTCAGCTTTTTCTAAGGGGAGAACTGGCCGGCCAGACCCATCAGTTTGCAAAGAAAATGCAATAATTTGAAGGAACACTTGCATGATAAATCCCTCGCATTCTTCCGGAGGATTGTATATCATCCTCGAAGAGTGTTAATTTGAAGGCAGTGTAAAGTTAGTCCTTCCAAATGCCTGGTGTGGCCAGTGAGTTCTGTCAAATGGAAAGTGCCTTAAGTAATTTCCCTGAAAAAGTTTAACTGACTTAAGTTTCTTTTTGCATTTTCAGATTTGGTCCATCATCACTGACCATCTCGAAATTTGTGCCACACATTTGTAAACTCTTAGCAGACCCAAACAGCCAGGTGAGGTGTTAATTTTTCAGTCATGAACTTCGCTCTCTAGACGCAAACTCCAACTTCATCTTTTCGTAGTCTTCATTGAAGTTTGTCAGGAGTTAGTTCTGAAAACTTCACTGTGAAGTTGTCGTCTTGGAAGTGCTTCGAACACACAGCCGAGCATTCGGTGGGCTTCCAATTTGCCCGCTTCAGTTGAACAAAGTCAACCTACTTTTTTCTTCTCTTTCTTTTCTGCGGGTTCTCTGCTCCTTAAAAAGGTACCGGATGAAGTCCAATACCTTCCTTCTGATTTGGAGGGTTGTTACACCCAAAAGCAACACAGGTATCAGGCAGTTTCGTTGAGCAATTTGTTGATCACCATGCTCGCAAGAGAAATCCTGGTATGATGTAGGAATTGTGCTTGACCCAGACCCAATTTGATAGTTTTTCACTCTGTAATGTCTCAAGTGGGGGCGTTTTTTGTGTACATTGAAAAGTTGTGAAAAATCGAGGTTTTAACCAAATGAAAAAAATTGTATGAAATCTCGCTCAATGCAATATTAAGATTTTTTTCTGGCACAAAAAATATTTTTGGGCTTATGGGCACTTTAATTTCTTTGTCTGTCACCTCGACAAAATTGGCATGTGGCCATTTTGAGAAAACACTTACAATGTGGGGCAATGTGCTTAATAATCACCTCAACGGCAACCAAACAGCTCAGAGAATTTTCAATAATCACCTATGTATTAAATTATACTAATTAGATATACAGTATATACACATTGAAAAGAAGTGCCTTTCTGGTCATCCCAGATGACCAGAAAGTTTGTCGGGCGGCTAGTTTTTGGTAAAGTGAAAAGGTTAGAAAAAACAACAGGCAACCCAGTCAAAAATAGAAAATGTTTTACTGAAGCAGCACCCAACTCAGTCTATGGTTCTCTGATGTCAATGTCTGATAGTAACTTGTGAAGTTAACAATAAATAATTTGCCGCAGTTGAGCATTTTCCCTTGTTTTGAATATCTGTGGCTTTTAGGAAATTCACATGTACTGTGATGTACGTGTATCTGACAATGGACCCAGACTTCCAAAAAAAAACTACAGGCACACACTAGAACTGTGGGATCCTCAAGCTCCAATGCCATGTGCGATTGCTTCTCAACACAGCATGCATTTAATTGTATGGGGTTTCCCAATGGGCAGCCAAGCATTAATCAGGGCAATCAAATTTACAGGTTTAGTTGCCCAGCTTTTGAAATAGGGACTGGCATTTTTTTTTAATTTTTAGCACTGTATTCGTGTAGCCTACTTGCAGGCTCTGGGTCTTTTTGTTGCAACTTGACTCAGTTGCATGTGAGTGCAGTTACTAGGAGTTCAAGCTAGGCTTGGACAGGAGAGGAAAAGGTCTCCTCATATTGAACTACTGTAAGCAAATATCTGCTGTAAGCATCACAATTTGGTGTTTCAAGTCTGTGTTAAAAATTCCCTTAGGTTCGAGATAGTGCCATCAGTGCTCTTGTGGAGATTTATCGACATGTTGGTGAAAAAGTGAGAGTTGACCTTAGTAAGAAGGGAATACCATCATCAAGGTCAGTATCTGCGTGATTGTTTTTGTAAAAGAACTTTTTTAATCTGGACAGATATAACTAAAAATTTATATAACTATGAAGGTTTTCTTTTGTCTGTCCTTAGAGGGACAGAACTTTTCAAAACAATCTTGTGGTTCTTATAAGTAGCAGTGCACTGCTGTCTTTTGTATCACCCAGGTTAACTCGCAGTCTTACCTGGACACATTCTTTTTCATAATATGATCTTGTTATTGTTATACATGGTTGTAATTATTATTATTAGTAAGGAGCTCCAATTTATCTCTCAACAGGTTATCAATTATTTATGCAAAATTTGATGAGGTAGCCAGATCAGGAAACATGGTGGTGAACGAACCCAATGGTATTTTGCTGTTATTGTGTTATCAATATTTTCAATTTATTATCATTATTAAACACATGTGTACACACTAAAGACATTCATTAGGATACAACAGCGACTTTTAAATTCAAAATTTCTCTTTTTCTGAACATGAACAAATTGCACTGTCTCGTTAACGAAATGCTGTACATCAAACAATTAAGACCAAGGCTGATCATGCAAACAGATTCAATCTGTGCTAAAGTCCTTGTCTAGCTCTTCTTCACTTAAATATGCAAATTTAGAGTATTTTATAGCTTTTATGAACTTGCATATTCATCTCCAACTCCTTGATAATGGAAATTCGGAAATTTAAAATAAATAGGTAAAAGAAACAAATATTAATGGCTTTATTAGAAATACCAGAAACTCATGACCTTGAAACTTTTAACTCTGCTTCAGAGCTGGGGTTTTTTGAGTTAAAACTTTTCCTTATTTGGATGTAAGGTACCTGGTGCATTACAACTTCAATCTTCTTTTTGTCCATGTATTTGGGCATAAAATTGGTGCCCACAAATCCCCAGCTTTGTTTTAAGAAAAAGAGTTGCAAGTTACATGCTTCAAATATCATATGCTTCTGGTAGCACGTGTGCATGTTCATCCACCATGGGCCTGTTCGCCTACTCATTACAGTCACAAATATTAAGTTAACTCAAATAAACTGAAATCAAACATTTTAGGAGAACCTGGAAAAACCAGAGTACCTGTAGAAAAACCTTTTGGAGTAGAGTAGAGAACCAACGACCTCAAGCTACATGTGAAGCTGAGTCTGGGAATCAAACCCCGGGCCACATTGGGAGGAGGCGAGTGCTCTCACCACTGTGCCATCCCTACATCCCATTCATTACAGCAAAATGTTCATCATTAATATATTTTATTCAAGCTTCTTGACTGCTTTTCAAATAATTCAAGAGCTAAATACATTTACTACGTATAACATGAGAATTTTATTCCGTAAAGCTCATTTGTACAAATCTATACGCTTTATTTTCACATGTGGAAAAGGCTTAATACAGCCATTCAGAATGGCGTACAGCTATTTCACATGTGGAAGTATAACCAATCAACGATAGCGTAAAGGCGTTTCCATGCCAATCACTCGTGCATCTTGTGCAAATCGTACTTTGTTATTGAATTAAATTAAATTTGCATTTGGTTCTATTGTTAGTGAGTTTTTGTTTCTAATTTGTGTTCAGAAAACTATTTTAATGAAAATTCTCGTCTTATGTGTAATAAGCAGTTCACGACATAGAAAGTGCTTTGTACGGGGTTTTATTAGGGGTGGCGAATGGTAAATGCGAGACTTTGCGAGACGGCGAGACCAGCGTTTTTCTTTGCGAGCCCGAGACATTTTGACTTTTTAGATTGCGAGACCGAGACTTCAAAGTGTTTGACATCTTCATATAAAAAAACGCGACTGCGAGACGCACATAACCGCTCAAAAAAAGAGACTGCGAGACCCGTGAAATTCGACTAAAATTTTGCGAGACCCAGAATTTTTGATGAACCATTCGCCACCCCTTTTATTCACTCGTTGTTTGTGTCAAAAACACAAAACAACTTGTGAATAAAACCCCGTACGCCGCACCTTCTATGATGTAAACTATATGTACTGTACCTCATGTAAAAATTATTCACAGCTTATTATTTAATATACATGTAACACCACCAGTGACTGCTTCCCACTGCAGGATTATATAGTAAACCTCTAATAATCTGGATGAAGTTAGTAGATGTACATGTTGATTATTACTGTACAGCACCTACGTGAAAAAAAAAAATTGGAATGGATGATGACATTGTTCTGAACATCTTTCAGGGCTTTTTTAAGCAAAAATGCGAAGAAAACTCAGCTGAACTCATTAGTAGCTGACAACTAACTATTTATGCAAAAAATTAAGGATTCTACATTGTCCCATTTCTGACCTAAGGGATACATACTTTGTACAATGCTAGACTAATAAGGTTTACTGACATACACATGTATTCATGGAATAAAATAGCATATAATCGTGAACCGTAAACCCACATTGACTGTGGATGCAAATTAAGGAAGACCATTGAGTGCACTTAATGCATATATTATATGGACAGAATTGGATAATCATTTTTATTACAGTTTTTTAGAATCACCGACACATTTTAAACTACCATGAAATATTAAGTTTAAAATGAGTTTGCATTCATTACATAAAGTGAAGGGAAGACAAAGAAAGGTATGCAAATTGATGAATTTTTACTGGGATACTTGTAATTTTCTATTAACCGTTTACATTCCCGTGATGTCAGGGAAATGTTCCTAAAATCCGGCCCTGCTTCTTGGCCAATCTGCATCTTTTTCAGCATGTAAGAGTTTCCATGTCTTAGTGTTGAGTTTGGAATATCCAAAAATAACTAGCATTTTTGTGTGAAAAGGGTTTTTTTACCATACAATTTTTTGTTTGTTCTTTGTTAGGTGGGTATTATTCTTGTCCAGTGTTGTATAAACATTGTAATTTAAATATTCAACATCTTTAACTGCAGTCATGCATTCTAGAATATTTCTTCTCAGAAATTGCTCTGTTAAAAAATTTGGCTAAAAAAAGATCTTCATTACTACAAGTTTTCTTGTACTTTCTTCAAAGAAGAATCAGACGTTTTTATTCTTCTGTAAGTTTCTTGGCATAAACATTAATTATCTGTCATTAGCTTGGAATTTTATGAAAATTTGAATATAATGCACACCTCAATTTTTACTTTAAAAATAACCTATTTTCATTGTATATCAAATCAGCCTTTTTAAGTTGCTTTTAGGGAAAAAAAACCAAAAAGCAAATCCCAAATGTAACACTAGAACAGAGCTTCTCTTGTTATTTTTATTAATAAGTAATTTCATCTGTCTGTTTTGATGAAATATTAACCAGTGACTGACCTTTCTATTGGCTGAGGGCAGTTTTAAATTCAAGTTCAGTTGCATACAAGTACTATTTCATTGATTTGGGCATAGTATATTTTTGCTCCTGATTATGTCTTAGTTTTGGGAAACCAGCCACTGAAAAATGCTGTTTTGGCCAAGTTTTCTAATATAGAACAGAAACCACAATTGGCTGTTTGGGAAAGCAACCGTTGCTTCTGAGTACATGAGGGACAGTTTGCAAATCAACATGGCTTTCCTTGTGTTTGTTGATTGAGCATGAAGTAATTTGGTGAATGTGGCTTGAAGAAAAGCAGCTATCTAGTTCAGAGTTGAGGAGAAACAATATTTTCTTGTGATTACCAACATGTGGCTAAGAGTTTTGTGTCTCTTGTCAAAGCAAGGGACCCGAAGACTTAGGATTCTACAGTTCTGTTTTTGAAGCTTGGATATGGTTGATGATCTTTTGAGCACTGATGGGATTTCAAAGGAGTATTTAGTGATTTTAAAGCAGATTGAAGACTACTGTAGTCGAGGACCAGAGATTGATTTGGATATTCAAGGGATCACAAATGGTAAATTCTTCTTCTTTGATTGAATGTTATGTGATGTCTGCAACAGAGGCTTCATGATTTCCTGTTTGTGCAAAATCGTTTGTCATTTTACAGATAAGACATCTAGCTTAATTCTTCATTTCCTTACTCTAAAACGTTTGTTTCTTTGATGAAAGAAGACTTCAGTTTGTATTGTTGGAACTTTTCTGTGGCAGAATTTAATTTTCCCTCTGTCTGCAATTAAAAGGTTTTGCATGAAACCATTAACTTTTATTTACCAAGATTAAAAAAAAAAACTAGAATGTATTATTTTTCTTTTACATTCTTTCCTTGTTTCTTTTCAACACATGATCATTTCAACCAAGCTCTTTGTAATTTTTCATTGTAGGATTTTTTATATTTTGACATATAGTCATATTGTTTCACTACTTTGACTTGTGATAATATATTCAAAATGAGTTTGTGGTCAAAATGCAAATCGTTTATTGCTTTAATTTTGTTTACCATAAGAGAATGGTATACATGAGTGGCTTTATTCTTTTCATTTAACTGTGATGCAATTTGATTTTTCTAACTCCTCTTTTTATTCATGTACATTTTTTGGCAAAAAACGTGGGTTTGATTTCTAGTGTCTTTGTTTTTGACATATAGCTGTAATTGGTTTCAGTTTATGAGATCTCTTGATGACACAATTTTGTGTTCTGAGTGATTTTCCTTCTTCACTCTTTTCCTAAAACCTCAAACATCAGTGTCCAAACCCATACAATTATTACAGTTCATTTCTACAAGGGAAACAGGACGGGAGTCATTTGTACATGTTTTTTTAAGGCCCTTTAATAGGATTGAGTTTATTCAGCTTTATTTACCTACTGATCAAAATAATTATTGTTGCCTAAAATCATCCATGCTTTGAAGACTGGAGTGATTTCATAAATCCTTCATGTTAATATCTTTCTGTGTAACTGAATTGTTGTTTGTCTTAGATCACTGAGACTACATTTTAGCCATTGTCTGAAAAGTTGTAATTAAATACTCTAAGGCTTACCCACTACCCTCAGAATATATGATCACCATGAGCTAGCCTTTGACACTCTCAAAAATGTTTGGAAGTATTCTATCAACACTTTCTTGTTCCCTGTCACCTTTTAGATAAAAAGTATTTTCATTGAAAGGTTTATATGCCATGAAGTATAAAAAATATTGTCTTGAAGAATAAATTATTCTTACATCAGAGAAAGCTGTAGTTTGTATTTTCCTCTGAGAATTTACATGTAAGTCATAGTTTGCCTTTGCTCGAGCCTTCCTCTTGAAAAGGTCAGTTTGTCAATCAATGAAATAAGATCAAGAGGCAAACAATGATGATATACATGTACACAAGTCATTTTTCTTGACAATACTAACGTTTCTTCAAGATAAGTTTCTTGACAAGAAAATTATTTTGTTACAACTTGGTATAATAATTTGTTGCCTTTCTACAAACTACTGGGTTGTGACCTTGTGTACAACATGTGAGAAGAAATTTAATATGTAAGATATCATACTTTGTTCATAGCATGTTGTGTAACAAGACACTGACATTAGTAAATTATATTCAAGAGCACTGTGGGTTGAGGTCCAATTCTGTTTTGTTAAATTTTACATATTTTCAGTAACACAATTTGTAATTTTGGAGATTTCTTAGTTTTTCAACAAAGAAATTAAATATAACAATGACATTTTGCGTTCTCTTTGTATCCATTGTCAGCTTAATTTCTTTTGTATTTGATTGCTTTGTGCATATTCAAAGAATAGTCTTTTGTACTGTTGTTTAACCCATTTACTGCTAGGCGTGAGAGTTACCGGTAATGTCAGACTATATTATTCCCCAATTGTGGGGGAGGGGAGGGTTCAGTAGTCAAGTGGTTAACTTTTTGATGTTTACAATGTAATGACAATATCATCATAATGATTTGATAGGTATTAAAAATGAGCCTTCTGTCTAATATTATCTGTATCTTAGATAAATATATGTTATTTGCCAGCTGGGAGGTGCATATAGGGAAAAACTGTGACCAAGGTCTTGAAAATGCTGACCGAGGTCACAGTTTTTTGCTATACGGACCGACCCTTAAGGGGTAAATACCTTTTTTCCCTCTCTCTCTCTCCTTTGCTCTCTGAAATCAGCTTTTTAATTGTTGACTCGCACTGCGCTTGATAGTGAATGTACTATTAAGTGACTAACAAACTGAACGTTTCGAACATAAATATTTTTATTTGAATTTCCAAACCTCTTGTCTAATAAAAAGTAACTTCTGTATGTAAACGGATTTGGTGAAAAGTAAATGGAAATTTAAGGTCATCACACAAGCTAATGCAACTTAGGCAAGGATTCCGCCCGCTGTGAGCTGGCCGGGTGAGAAAATTCCGCCCACTCCCGAAACCAATCAGATTGCAGGATTTGTTGAATTCCGCCCGCTCACGCACTGAGAAAAAAAGTAAATGAAGATTATTGTTAAATATGTTGATGATGAAGAAGAGTGAATGATAAATGAGAAGGCGACAAGACAATGCAACAATTATTAAAAGTTAAATGAGAGCTTATACTTAAATACTGTTGACCTTCGCTGTTTAAAATGGATGTTTAGGCTTAGCAGTAATTTTGACGCTGCTTACGACCAATAGTACTCACTTGAAATACGTAGTATTTTTGGGGTAGTCCATGGGCTGGCATAGGGGTCAGTGTTTTTCGGGTCACCCCATAGGAAGAGACATGGTGTCACGCAAGGTGACAATTCGGAAATTCAAAATGCTGTATTTTCAAAACGAAAGACATTGTGGAACTGGAAAAAAGAGTTATTTCCACTAGTAGCTCATCTTCATCCCTCGTTTAGATGAAAAATTCAGAAGACCTTGTGATTTTCATTTTGTAATTTGATGACGTCACAGTAAAAACCATCCAGATGCCAATTTTTGTTTTGCTCAAATTACAATGCAAAAAATGTATCCTTCCCCGGTCAAGTCAAGATTGCTACCATAAAAACTCTGAGATTTTTTGGTAAATAACAACAGCATCTCTTTAGATCTTAAACACTATTTAATGTAAAAGAAGAAAATTTCATAAGTGATCTGAATTTAGTAGACAAAATCAACGCATAATCATTGTGGCAGAAAAGTGCTTTATGAAAGTGCGCAGAAATTCTCCCATCTTAACCCTTTCACTCACAGATTTTACTCTGTCTAACGCCAGACGATTTTACTCGTCAATGGGGAACCCCACAGGAGTGAAAGGGTTAACAACAGCTAGATTCACTCAAAAACTATGTCCCCATTAACCCTTTCACTCCCAAGAGTGACACTTATAGATTTTACTCTGTCTGACGCCAGACGATTTTACTCTTCAATGGGGAACCCCACAGGAGTGAAAGGGTTAAACAACGTTTTTGTTCCAATTTGCTTAAAATAAATACTGTGCCTCGTAAAATCACAGGTGGCCCAGACTCAGAGGGTAAAAAATTATCAGGATTTGTATGGGAATCTCAATAACAAACTTAAAATATTTACATGCAAAAGTTCTCAATAAAAAAGCTGTGCTTTATTGTCCTGGTAACTTTTTTGTTTTTTGTGTGGTTATTTGCCCGATTGAATGTGATTTAAGCGGCATCTCAAACTCCCAGGTTGTCACTCACACCATAAAGGAAACGCTGGAAAGTAATTTCTAGCTTACCTGGCATCTTGCTGATAAAATTAACCACTCTTCTCCGGCTTCAGTCATGCTCAAACTCTGGCGATGGCCACACAGATAAATTTACTTCTTTTTGACCAAGTTTCAAGCTCCAGCAAGCATCTATTGCGGAGAAACAATGAAAAATATTCAAATATTCAAAATCCTTTGAGCCTCGCTTACAACGAATTTGGACACGGCTTGTCAACCGCTCGCTTATTTGCTCTCACCGTATCGAGGCTCGAGTGTACAGTTGACCAGCCGTGTCCAAATTTGTTGTAAATGAGCCTCAAAGAATTTTGAATATTTGAATATTTTTTGCTGTTTCTCATCAATGGATGCTCACTGGACCTTGAAATGTGGTCAAAGAGAAGTAAATTTATCTTTGCAGCCATCGCCGGAGTTTAAGCGTTAAGTTTAAGCGTGACTGATGCTGGAGAAGTGTGATTTTATCAGTGAGATGTGAGATAAGCTAGAAATTACTTTCCAGCCTTTTCTTTATTTCGGCACGAGTGACAACCTGGGAATTTGAGAAGTCGCTTAAATTGCATTCAATCAGGCAAATAACCTCACAAAAAGCGAAAAAGTCTCCATGACAATAAAGTGTGGCTTTTTTATTGAGGACTTTTGTGTGTAAATATTGTTTTAAGTTTGTTATCGAGATTCCCATAGAAATCCTTATAATTTTTTACCCTCTCAGTCTGGGCTGCCCGTGGTAAAATATGTCACATTATTTCCATGCTCCAGTGATTTTCTGTCTGTGATTCACTCAATCTCGACCCCAGAGCTCTTCCTGAAACAAAGTGTCTTCTCATTGGTTTTCGTGAAAAACAATCAAAAGCGTCTCTAATTGGTGCATTCATGTTAGCACTTCTAAAACTGGTAGCTTGTTTTAGGTTTGATTGGTTACCAGGAAATATCAGTGCTATTACGTGAGTTGGGTTCAGTGAGTAGCGTATCGTGTGTAAATATGGCGAATGTTCCAAGGGATTTTGTGTTTTTGAAAGAGTTTCCATGTGCCCGAACCGTGTCACGCGTGACCATCGCCTGCGGCTATTTTGATTCTTTATTAACCCTTTGACTCCCAAACCGGCTTAAACCGGCCAGGCTTAGTATTTTACTCTTTCTAACACCAGACGATTTTACTTGTCAATGGGGAGCCCCTGGGAGTCAATGGGTTAATACTTTGACTTGTGGAGAAGAGCAGTTATTTCCCTGTGGAACTCAGACATTTGAATGAAATCTTGAAAGATTTTCTTAAAATTCTTCCAAAAGCGACTGTGTCTTCCCACATGAATCTTGACTTGACGTTAAGTGATTTTACTTCCTAGGACCTTGCACATGATTCTGATCATGCTAGAGCAGAATTACTGTCAGGTCTGATGTTAAATCACGAAATGCAAGGATTTTCCTGTCAATCAAATAGCAGGCTACCATGTTAGGGCTGTTAACGGCTACGGGAAAAATGCAAAAGATTTGAACCATTTCAAAACGTTTTTAAAAATTGAAAAAAAAAAAAAAAGAAAGAGAAAAACAAGACGATGAAAATGAGATGCCACAGGCCTCCCACTGAACAAGTTTTTTTGTCCGACCAGTGTGGCTGCATGTCAGGTCAAACCTTGTCCCTAGCCTGACATATGACGGGCTTATAGCAAAAAATTATTTGCAAGCCTGTATGTACTGATTTACACAACAGCCATTTTGTGAGTAATACAATATAAACAGGAGATCTGGTTAAGGGTGTTTAGAATGATCAACCATAGACAAGCCATTGTAAACACCTTTCAAATCCTCCTTAAATACAGTATTATATCTAATTTGTATCTAACTTATAAAATGAATGTGTGATGTAGGTTAATTATTACTGCTGTGTATCAACATCATAAATTACGGAATGGTCAGTATAAATTAATTTTAGTTTAGTAGTTAGGGAAACATTTGAGCAATAGTAATATTTTTCAGGGGTACAGCCTTATGAAGTGTGTATATTTTTTCGGAAAATTGTCTTAAATAGACACTGGACTGCCGGTAAAGTTTTCATACATGTGAAAAAGGGCTGTGTCAAGACAGTACGCACTTAACTATTATATTATTGTATATATCACCATGTACTCATTTCCTTTTGAAAGCTCACTTATTTTCCTTTAAGCCTAATGCCTGTGTTAAAAAAAAGAAGAAGAAAAACTTGTACTCAAATTTTATTCTCAACCTTTCTTCCTTGCACCAGCAATACAATGCTAACAGCCTTGTTTTTCTTGTCTTTTAGGATCTTCAAAACTGAATGGCGAAGTAGAGACAGATGGGGCTAAGGTGACTTGAAACTTAGTTAATAAGTTAGAGCAAACTGTTTGCTCAATTGTTATCATGTCATTAGTCTTAGCTTTCCTTAGCATTTTGTTGTGTATTGTGTGGTAAGTTGGTGGCCTTTTTGTTGGATTTTGGCATACATGTGTGCATGCCAGTTATGGTTCTGACCTCATGTGCAGGGCCTCAAAATGGTTAGTGTTTCTCGTTCATTGTTTGGATGTACGTTATTATTTTGTGCATCTTCATGTGTGCCCATGATTCATTTTGATCAGCATGCATGCTCGTTGCACATTATAGTTTGCATTGCTTCTCCCACAATTTCCTTTTTACCCGGTTACTTTCATAGAAAGTTTCCAAAGTCCTTTCAGAGTGACAGATGCCTGGCCTGGTATCTGGTCTGGCAGGTTGGGCTGTGTCTGGGTTTGAGTGTAGGGCAGTGGGGTAAATATAACTAATGCTCTCTTGAAAGACCTTTAAAAATGGTTTGATTAATATTGGTGGTGTCATCATCGGTTGCAAAATAAGACAAAGCACAGCAGCATATATATCTCTGGATGTATCGGAGTGGTGTTCTCATGTCATTCATGACATGAGATGACAGCAAAATTTGCTCTCATTTTATGTCATGGTAACAATTTTGCCTTCTGATATCTACTAAGAAAATTGTTAACTGTTAAACAGTTTATGAGAAGACCTATAGTAATTACTTTGGCCTATCAAAAAGGATGGAGACAATCCAGTAAACCAATCAAAGCTCGAAGTAATTATACGTAGCCGACACAAAGCACGGGAAAATGTGCACATGTGAGTCAGGATTGGTTTTGGTTTCACTTCTGATTGGTTGAAAAAGTGGCGCGAGAACTTCAAACCAATCATGGAGTGAAGGAATGCAAAGCAATTCGCTTATTACTTTCGACACTCAATTGAAAACCGCTCTATTGCCATTGTCATAATTAATTCATTGCAAGGTTTAAATTAATTTTATGTTTCATCCATTGTTTTAATTTGTTGTTGACGTAAGTGTTTATTGTCAAGTTTTCTATTGACCAAAATTGTTTTCTTGCTCTCCTCAAATTTGCCCTTACTTTGGCGCAGTTTTCAACCACATTTTGCCAAAATAACCACCTTTTTGAAAAATAGACAGGCATTCGCTTTGATACATCTCAATAATAATAATAATAATAACAACAACAACAACAACAACAACAACAACAACAACAATAATAATAATAATAATAATAATAATAATAATAATAATGTCAGAATTATTGTTGTGTGGCTTTATAGCCAGCCAGGTGCAAGGACATCTGAAGATGTTTCATTAATGATTACACAGACGACTAGTCTTGATCTGTCAAAACATGATCAATACAAAGGAATATTTTCGTACAATTTATGAAGATTTCGCACAAGAATGCTACTCATAAAGCTCCATTATTTACAAGCGCGAGAAATAAGTTGCTCATCGCTGAAAAATGCAGGTGATATAAAATTGTTTTAGTTATCTATTTCTGGTTTTGTGCACAATGATGAAGTTTTATTCTTGAACGTTCTCTTTTGAAAAAAAACATCTTTTGAGAATGCACGTATATTATTCGGCAAAAGTTTATTCTTCCCAGAAATGGTGATTTTTTTTTCCTTAATAGAGGAATAGCATAGATGATAGAAAGAATATGAATATCAAGACTTAATGGAAGTCAATTCAAATTTTGTTTTTAGGCGTTGTCTGTAGGGAAGTTAGGCGTTTAAATTAAAGACTGCAGCGAAAGCAATAGGCTTTCATAAGAAAAAAATACCTTTAGCTTACCGCACTATTCCGACCTAGCGTGGCCAATTTTTCTACACTTAAGCGTTCCCTGCTAACTAGAAACGCGAACTAGTAGAAATTAGCGGTTTCTGGCAGACATGAGCACTTGTTGATGAAAATTTTGTCAATCGCAACATTTACCCCGTTTTTACCAGTTTCGTTTTTTTTTCTCGGAGATCGGGAACTCGCTAAAAGACGAACTCGGAGCCTTTGGCTGCCAGTGTGTCGTTTTTTTTATTATTTGCTTTTTTTTTTTACTTATTCGTGGCAACCGTGTTTTTAAAATATGCATCGAAGGGAACTCGACTCTATTTTACAACCGAGTTTTTATAGTGAACAATTCAGCAAGTCTATTACATTTGGAAATAATTTCCAAGTTACTGTGATGATGGGGCTGGAGCAAATAAGAAGCCGCATACTGCCCCGAGGCTAGTAAGATAATATATAATATCTTTACATCAACAATCGCAACTTCTAAATTTAGCAAAACGTATGGTGAAATATCATGCATGCAGCACTCAATTATGTCACGCGTCCTATTAAAGAAGAATTATTAATGATGCAGTATCCCACAAAGCCAAACGCGAGGTCGAAGATATCCATCATTCAAGTTACTTTTAGGGCCGATTTGCACGGTGCGATTTTGGCGCATGCGACAAGCTTAAGCCTCATTTACACTAGCAAGTTTTCCTTGACAAGTTTCCCTTGGCAGGGTAAATGGAAAAATATGACAAGTTTTTCCTTGACAAGTACACTCGACAAGTAATTTACATTAGCAAATATCGTCCTTGACAAGTTTTTCCTTGACAAGTGTCCTTGTTAGAAAACAAGCATGCTAGTTTTTGAACAAGAACACTTGTGAAGGACGATATTTGCTAGTGTAAATTCCTTGTCAAGTGCTCTTGTCAAGGAAAACTTGTCACATTTTTCATTTACACTACCAAGGAAAACTTGTCAAGGAAAAAGAAAAAGAAAGTTGGGAGTAACCACGCATTTTTCAGAGATAATAAGTTCTAATTTGCCAAAGAACGCCATACATTGCTTTGTGTTTTAAAGCCCGGTTTACACTGGGACATAAGCATATGCAAAAGCTGTGCAAGCATAAGGAAAAGGAATCGTTTCCATTTTCTTATGCTTATGCTTATGTCACGTTTATTACTGTGTAAACCGGGGATAACAAACGTAAGCATAAGACGGAGGTGTCAGCTGTTTTTATGCCAATGGATATTCAAGTCAGTAGTGCCTAAGATGGTGTCCGAAGGTACTGTTTTTTTTACAAGAAACTTGCTGGGGCGGTTCGCAATTATCCCTGCCTTTGCGACAAATCGCCAGAAATAAAATTCTCAGTCCGCTGGTGGCGGTGGCAGTTCCCGAGTCGCCTTGTTCTTTCTTCTTTCGGAAAATATCCCTTAGAAAAAACCTAACAGGACCTCTTCAGTCTGTTTTCTCGTTCTCTTTCTTGTCGTCGTCTTCTTCTTCTTCTTCTTCTTCTTCTTCTTCTATAAAGCAGAAGGAGTAATAGTAATGGTAAATTAGAAAAGAAAACTTTTTTTTATGTTTTAGAATCGGAAGTAGTAGTCGTAGAACTTATTTCTCGGTTTCTTTTTCAGCTGTCCACACCGGGACCTTCCAGAGCTGGGTCAATTAAAAAAACCTTACCGTCAAGGAAAACAGTCGGATCAAAAACTTCCAGCTCCACATCTAGTTCAGGTAAAACATTACACACACACCATTTGATTTGATTTGCTTTTAATTTGTTAATTTCAGTTCACATTGTCCCCAGTTAGTGCTCCAGCGCTAGAACGACTGGCGCTTTAATTAAATAACGTTCCTTTCCTTTTTTTAAAATCATATTTAGGCCGATCTCAAAGAGTTGTAAGACAGGACCAATGAAATCGCGAAATTACTCTCGAGACTCCACTTTCAATGCTGATCCCTTCCAAGTAATTAATGTATGTTTGTGTTTAGCTTCAGCGGGTGCTGTTGATGAAGCAGACTTTGAAAATGCATTTTTCGATTGCCCAGATTTAAAGGTATGTGAACAAAAGTTCTAGCAATCGATTTAACCACAGCTCATTTAGGGCGTAACGAGAGGGCGTGCTTGCATGAGGGATCTACGACGCCGACGTCGACGAAAACGTCACCTCAAAATATAACGTTGCACTATCGTAAGTTTCTCGCGGTTTGGCCATCTCGTTCGCGTCTTACAATGTGGCCGAAGTATCCTAAAAATAAATTGGTACGAGCGGTTTCAGAGCAAAAATAGAGAACGAAAGATTCACATTTGAACGCTCACGTTGTCGTCAAAACCTCAGATTTGGTGATTTCACGTCGTTTTTGTGCAGAGAACAGCACGTTTATGCGCTAAAATGCGTGCCGCGCGTGCAGCACGATTATTTTTCCTCTTTTAACCAATGATATTGTTGTTTCGTGGCGTTCTCGTTGACGACCGCGTCGTAGATCTTAAAGTCCCTAGGATGGAGCTTAAGCACGCGCGTTTTTGAGACGCGGACGGCAAGCGGAAGTGAGCTGTTTTCCCTTTTAACTTGTCTTCCCACAAACACATTTCCATTGCTAAGTATCTTTTGTCCATTAGAGATGATTAGTATAAAATCTGGGAGACAGCACTGTCCTGGCACGCGAAATGTTCTCTTCCGGTTGCCTTCCGCGTCTCAAAAACGCGCGTGCTTAAGCTCCCTCCTATTTGAACGGAGACGCGTACTCAAAGCACCCGACGCTGAATTTTTAATTTTCTTCCCGAACATCCACACCGTTTATACCAATTTTATTCCTGGAAGGCTGGTTCACACATTGAATGCTGAATGACTTGTAATCATCGCAGAATGATTACAATAACTCAAAATGATACTTTAAAATGACGTTCACGAAGCCACTAGTTGAGGGCCACTAGTTTTTCAGTGATTACTGTTGTGTGTTACCTTCTATAAAGATAGTTGATTATTATTATTATTATTATTATTATTATTATTATTATTATTATTAAGCCGTCAGAGTTGTCGTAGTGCAAGCTTCCTGTTCAAATTCCAACCACCGAGGTGAAACTCAAATGAAATAAAATAAAAGTGAATATCTGATATCCCTGCGGTTGCGAATTAACTTGTATCAACCCTCTGGATACAGCCAAATTTGCGTGCTTCCGTGCAAACTGCTTTTGAGGCGTCTAAATTCATGAACCAAAGTTGGTAAACACAGCCCAGCCTGTTGAATCTTACATCGGAGATACCCATTTGTGGCATGTTTGATACCTTTAGGTGCCTGGTAATATTGCCTTGTGTATCCCTTTTTTTTAGGTTTACAACGGAAAGGATCTGTCCGAAGAAATGACAAAGATACAATCAGTTTTATCAGACGATAAGAATGACTGGGAACACAGAGTGACTGCGGTAAGGGTCGCTTTTTTGGTGTTAGTGACCAGGGTATATTCGCGACGGGACTTGGATCGGGGTGTATTGGAAGTCACTGCAAGTTTTGCTATCAAGGAGAGTGGTGTGGTCTGCTAAGATGCAAATCGCTTGAAGACTTAATGTCATTGCCTACCGATTAGCTGTGGTTGCTTTAAGCTTAGGAATGGTTTCGGTATCCTAAACGGTGTGCCGTATAAGTCAAACTACGGAAAACATTTTTAGCTAATCGCAAATGCAGATCAAATAAGCCAATCATGAAGCACTCCAGGGCAAATGCAACCAGTCTGCGTTAACCGCGGGAAAAAGCGCAAGACATCATTTGTTTCACTTTTATGCTGATTGGCAGAGAATGCGGCTCTTAGCCAATCAAACAGCATAGATTTGAAAATCAAAGCAATCGCGTTACAAGCACTTTTGACACTGAGTTGAAAACTACAGTTTGCCAACATGCCTGTCCTCTCTTTGCTTTCAGCTCAAGAAAATTCGCAGTTTGGTTCAAGGTGGTGCACTAGAATACGATAACTTTGTGTCACTGCTGAGACTTCAGGAAGGCGCGTTCAAACTTTCGGTGAGTGTGAGAATTTAACATAGTGGATTGTAACCTCTGAGCTTAAAAAAAGGTTTTACTGAAATTTTGATCCGTGTCTATTCCTGTTGTTTCATCTATTCATTCTTAAATCGGACCCCATCGACAAGTAAAATCGGGCTGAATGGGATTAGAGTGGTAATTAAGGTGATTGCCTGGTTTTGCATTGTGCAACCCTACTGCGCATAACTTCTTGCGTCATTGGCGCGCGCATTAGCTCGCGCACATTGATAAAATGGTGGACTTTTAGCTTAATCTGTCAAGGAATGGAGTTATGTACTCGTAATAGGTACACGGAAAACATATTTTAAGGAGAAAAAAGTTGGGCAGTAGAAGCTGTCGTATTTACATACAAATGGAGTGAAAACTGCATTGGAGCTAGACACTGAATGTGAGGGGATGATGTAGCGGCCCAAGATCGAGCAATTTGAAATCACTTTACTCCAAGATTTTGGCCCGGACAAACAAGTAGGCTCAAGTTTTCAGTAACATTCAGTAGCTTTTGCTATATGACAACAATTTTCCGGTTGATCAAGTTTCGAACGCTTCTCGCATAATTCGGA
>NC_090883.1:35482476-35502476 GCF_036669925.1 Montipora capricornis
TTGGGTTTCTTCTATTTGGAAGGTTCCGCGTCCAAAACGAAAGATGTCGTTTCAAGTTTATTAATTTCCTTTGTGTATCAACACGTGGGATTTAGTCTTAAAGATTGTGATAACTCTAGATTTACAATAGATTTTCTAGATTTTCTACAATAGGTTTTTTTTTCAAATGCAGGATTGGTTTCATTTAATGGCTTTTGATATGCTTGGGTGAATAATGAACTTCAGTGAAGTGAATTTAAGTTTTTTCACTTCTGTGTTTTTCCGCTTGATTTTCAGGGCGTTTTGGCATTATCACGGTCATTTTAGAGACAAGGCTGAGAGGTGAGAAGCGTGTTACCCTTTTAGTTTTCTATTAAATATCGTAATTAATAGTCATTCACCCGAGTCAATATGACGCATTGTTTAGATTACGATCGTAATGGATTCGCTCAAGAATCAACCACTTGAAATCTGTTTGCGTTTGTGTTTCGCGATACCTTAATTAGGGACCCTCTTTTCTCCCCTGAGTTCCAGTGGTTGCATCCATCAATATGAACAATACAAGTTAGGAATGGTCTAGTTCATTCCTTAGGGTATTGCTTGTGTCTCTAGCCGCGCGAAATATGCATGCGTTTCTGCAAACGGATTTATGCTACATCAAAGACCAGCCATCCTGGATTTATTACTACAAGTATTGCCTTTTCTTCCGCCATCAAAACTACTGCATCTCTTTCTTGGAAAATGGCAATTGTCTTATCAGATATTTCTGTTTTTTTCTATAGCTTACTGAAGTCGTTCGATCCCTCGAAGCAGAAACAACTTGAAAACGATCGGAATCTTTCAAATCTTGGTCCAGCGAAACCTCTCTCTTCCGGGCGATTTGTCTCTGTCAAATCCTCGAAACCTACACCGGGGAACAGAATACGTTCAGCGAGTACAATCAGCGAAGACGGGACGCCAAGGTAAGATATACACGAACGTGCTTTTTTAGACGATTGAGTGATGTTGATGATTCGCGGTTTCATGTGTGAAAATGGCTAGCAGTAGGCCGCCAACTTTTCCAGTTTACAATAAAAAGCGCTTGTCTAAAGCACCCTTTTCAAAGAGCCTTATCGTATTTTGGAAAGACTTAACATGGAGTTTAGAAATTTGACTTGCAAAGTTAACATCATTTAGACTAGGTCTTTAGCCTTGGGTCTGAAATTAGTTTGTAAATTGTGCAGGGTTAGTTAATAATGTCATCTCTGAGCTTATTAAACCGCAAAAGCCTACATGTAGCTCACAGTAAAACAAAATGGACTTGAATTTTACTTAGAAATTCAAGGTGATCTGATTAGATTTCAGACGATTTTGCTCGTTTTTCGTATCCAATAATGCGTTAATATAATTGGTTCTAATAGCGCGGCTGTTCTCAATACCAAATGTGAACTGGCATGATCTCTTTGTTCATATCAATAATTAGTGCTACGCTCTAATTTTTTAGTAATTCTTGCGCACGCAAATGAGAAATTACGAACCGTATATCGGATTTTTTTGTCGCCGGAAAAACTCAAAATTATTGACTTCCTATATAGGTAAACATTTTTGCAAGAGTTTTGGGAAGGTTTACTTGATATTTTCCGAAAAGTGATTGGTGTGTGCATATATAAAAGAGCATCTTATTGATCTAAATATGTTCTAATTACTGCGAATCGTTCGGCGTGTTAAAAACATCATTTCAGTCTTAAAGACAATTATCCTTATAATGCCGATCTTAATATTGCTCCGTCTAGGCAAGTGCGTGCAATTGATTTTGCAGGTTATTAAAAATTTTATCTAAGTCGATAGAATTCGAAGCTATTCTTCGTTCAAAGGAAAAAACCCTCAGGGAAAATTATTATGTCTAATTATATTTTAATTCTCATCCTGATTTTTTTTGTCATTCAACCGGCACTTACAGTAGATACTATTCCTGTTTACAGTCACATATCACAGAGTATTGTATCATTGATTTCTTTTGCATTTTTCCGAGTTGCCGATAACATCTAAGTGAAGTTTCATTTTTTAATGAATTTTTCAAGCGTTGTTTTTTGCAAAAGAGAACCGAACGGAACGTTTTTTTTTTTGGAGGGTAAAACAAAGTTCATGTGAAATCTTAAAATATTCATAGCCTTTCATCACTATTTCTGCCGCAATATTCGTCATATCATATGTGAAAAGGTTCTTTTAAAAAAGTAAACGATATCTTGAGTTTCATTTAACACTGAAAATGGTTAAATGGTTCTGAAAGTCCACAGAATTATTCTTTTCGGTAATTTTTCGTTGTGATCACACTTAGACATTAGGGCCGTTTATTCGAGAGTAAATAAGCCGCGGTTAACTCTGGCCGCGGCTTACTTAAGCCGCGAAAGGAACTATTTATACGAGTATAAACTCCCTGGCCAGGATAAGCCACGGCTTGAGAAAGCCGTGAACGTATATTTTGTACCATTTATACGGAGTGTTCGCGGCTTACGTAAGCCGCGGCCAGAGTTAGCCGCGGCTTATTTTCTCTCGTATAAACGGCCCTAATGTGCAAATTTTGGCAACTAATAAACTAAGCGGAGCTTTAGCGGTTGCGTCAAGTACAGTGTTTACGACCGGTTGATGCCGTGACAATATTCAAATATTACCTTGACTAAATCAAGAACTGTGAAGATGACAGAGGAGAGATGTTCTGTCGCTAGACTGATGAAAAGAATTAAATTGTCGTTTTATTATCTGGGCAACCGTTGATCAAAGCCAACTGCAGATAAACGAATATTCAAAATAAGACTATCCAGTGACATCGAAAGCATGAAAATGTAAGAAAATTCGAACGCTGGTGTGAAATGCACTATTGAATACTGGTATTGGATTAATACTGTGAAGTTCACAGCTACTTGTATTAATACTGCTAAGGAATAATACTGAATTAGTCCTGGGTCAAGACTGTGACGTATACCACTTGTTCGTTTTGTTTAGTTCCCGGGCACCTTCCCGTCAAACGTCTGGAGTCTCGAGCCGCGCTGTAAGAACCAATCACAGGGAAGGTAAGAAAAGTGGCTTTTGTCACCAGTAGTGAGAAGTAACAAGCTTGTCACAAATCAAAGAGTTGAGATTAACCATTGCACATGCAATGTCTTTTCAAGGAAGCACCCATGTAGCAGCATAGGGATGGCGGAGTGTGAGAGCGCTCTCATCCCACCAATGTAGCCCGGGCACTCCGGTTTCCCCTCTCCTCAAAAACCAACGTTTGACTTGATTTGCGTTAATTGTTAATTTCAGTTTACAGTGTCCCCAATTAGTGCTATAGAACAACTAGACACTTAAATAAAGTTCCTTTCCTTTCCTTTTCCCCTCAGTTGTGTTTATTACGCTGTCCTCCGGCCCGGCCAGGGTTTAGCCCGCGCCTTCCCTCACGCTAGTTCCATTCTCTACTGGGCCAGCTGTGACAACTGGTTGATGGTTTTTCACCGGTCCAAGAATTGTTCACTTGTGAAGGATACTTGAATGTATTTTTTTGTCGCCAGCTGGAAATACGTATTTCTTGGACCCTGCAAAGGGACTCATCCGAGACCTTTCGGTGTAGCCAACTCCTCAAACATCGCGTTTGAAGTCCCGCTAGCATTCAACGGAACGATCTCAAATGTTGGCGGGAAAGGGGGGGCGGGGGGGGGGGGGGGGGTAAATAAGGTGTATTATGGGATTTGAGAAAGTAGAGAATAGGACCTTTTCAGGGCCAATGAAACGACAGAACACAACAACAACAACAACAGCTGTTAAGAATCCCAACTGGCCGGAGGCAAACCAGTTGGTTATTTACAAGTGCAGCTGATAAGTTGAACCAGGGACTACTAGGAACAAATTCAACGAGTTGTCAGAGCGGGTCTTAAATCCGGAAACTCCTGATCTCAAGGCAAGCGTCCTAACCATTGGGCCGCGCTGTTTCCTATATGTATGGATAACGTATGAAAAAACACAAGGAAAATTCCCTTGAGAACTGAACACCCCGTGGTCTAAAATGGGAAAACAAAACACACAAGCCATTTCCAACATGTTTGTTTTGTGGAACAATATTTTCTTATCGCTAAATTCTATATCCTAGATTACCGCCATGTCGTGGCTTCCAAGACACCAGGATCTCTTCTATCGCCAATGGCTTCCCTCGGGCGCTCCCTCAGTAGCATCGACCAGCGGTCTGCAGAACGAGCCAACACTCGATCCAAACTCCGATCGGCTGCTTCTCGCGTTTCTCCTTCCAGCAATCACATACAGCAACGGCAACCTCGACCCCAGTATCCTTCAAGAGGAACTGTGTCACAGCGTAAGTAAAGACTGGAAAGTCATTTAGAGTTTCATTTTGATGAGACGATAACCAACTCTGGCTCTCCCTCTCTCATTTGATTACCGAGCGCTTGCCACCCTAAACTTGATGCAACGTCGCGTGCTTAAATACGGGGCTTTTTTCAGACGCGACGGCGACCGGAAATGAACATTTCGCATTATACAACAGTAGTATCACCCAGATTTTTAAACTAATCATCTCTAATGGAGAAAAGATACTTACTTATGGGTGGCGCGGCGGCCTCATTGTTAGTGCGTTCGACTCCGGATCGAGTGACCCGGGTTCGGGCAAGGAGATTGTGTTGTGTTCTTGGGCAAGACACTTTAGTCTCACGCTGCCTCTCGCCACCCAGGTGTATAAATGGGTACCGGTGAATTTAATGCTTGGGATAGGAAGGAGACAATCCAGTAAACCAATCAAAACTCGAAGTAATTACACGTAGCCTACACAAAGCGCGGAAAAATGTGCAAGCGCGAGCCACGACTGGTTTTGGTTTCACTTCTGATTGGTTGAAAAAGTATCGGGAGAACTTTGAACCAATCACTGAGTGACGTAATGCAAAACCAAAGCAATTCGCTAATTACTTTCGACACTAAAATTGAAAACCGCTCTACGACAAACTTGACTTTTCTTTCTGATAAGTAATGACTAACAACCTTGTTCTCTTGTCATCAACAGCTAGTAGTCGTTCCCAATCTCCGGATAGACTCCTCGCTACCTTTCCTCCCAGAGAGAGGTCTGAGGCATACTGTCGTAGGGAAAGCATCACGGGAAAAACAAAAATACCCACCCCAAGGTACGATATGGATTGTGGGTATCTTTACGATGATTTATGTCAACAGGAGGGTGTCTATAAATTTTCAAGTATGGTACATTCTAACACATTTGGTTTTAAAACCTTAAATTTGCGAGGACTTGTGTAGAGGAATAAAGAGGGAGCTCACACTCTCAACGTTTTTTAACCCCGAAGAGCAACCGGAAGTGAGCTGTTTTCGTTTTCAACTTGTCTTGGCACTACAGTGGAACCTCGATTATCCGGACTCGTCGGGACTGGGATGAATGGTCGGGATAATCGAAAATATTTATATAAATGAGCCAAAAACAAAACGTTTAAAATTAAAGCACAATCACAAATAGTTGTTGGAAAAACTATTAACAGTTACCCAAGAATTATCTGCTACAAGTCTTTACGTTTTTACATTGGTCTAAAATGCTGAAGTAAATCAGTGAATCTACTTAGTGTTCTTCAAACCACGCTGATTGCGTTAATGGAACATGGAATCTCACTTCGCAACGGAGCAATTCTGAGCCAATCAGAGCTCAGTGAAATGCACTACATTAGTTATGGCGCGTGTGAGCACGAAACATGTACAGATTTGTGTTTGAAGCGAAAAAAATTAAATGCGAACCGGGTTTTAACCTTATAATTTGAAGGAAAATTGTTTTGCAGCGGATCATAAGATATGACTAATTAATATGCATGAAAAACTGGGACCAGAGAAGCAAGATAATAGAAATATCCGGATAATCGAGGTTGGACTGTACCACATTTATATTCTCGGTTTTCACATGACGTCACGACCGCCATGTTGGTGCCCAAAACAAAGAAAAGGCGGCCATGTTGGTGCCCCGACCAAATCCTCGGGGAATTTAACTCTATTATTATGCAAACGCTTCCTTTTGTTTTCGTCGAAAAACATGGCTGTTGATCACGTGAGTGAAAACCAGCAATTGCTAATTATTTTTTCCGTATAGGTGGTTTTCATCTGACGTCACAGCAGCCACGTTGGTGCAAAGAATAATAGAGAAAAAAAGTCTTATGGGAATTTGACTCTATTATAATGCAAAACATGAGCCATAATTTGCTATTGTTTTGTGCACGAACATGGCGGTCTCATCACCTAAGACGTCCTACCATAAGAAGGCAACTAAATTGCCTTTTACAATACATGGTGGACTTTAGTTCGAGAGTTTTAAAAGCAAGTCTAGTTTGTTAACAGATCAAGATTTCGCCACGTAAATTTCTCGTGCTGAGCAGCACGCAGTACCATTGCTCTCTTCTTGAAGTTGTAGCTTTCTTATGTGATTCAGTGCAATGCCTGTACATAGCAATTCAGTTCAGTCTACTTTTATTCCTTTCCAGTTCATCTTTTAGAGTTTATTTGTCCATACTAAAAGATATGTTCTGTTGCATAGCTTGTGGCTGCATCTAACGTGGCTGACCACGATTCACACTTCGGTTTTCGAACAGGCACATCTCTTGCAAACCTTTTCTCAATTTAAAAAAGTCAACTAAAAGTGTGTATTCTCTGGAGATCTTCATCCAAAGTTGGCGCTCACTAGCATCAGTAATGGTAGTCTTTGCAGTAGCTTGTTCTTCGTATTCAGTATTAGCTGTAATGTGGTTGTTTAAATTCATGTTCATTCAATTCATTTGTTGTTGTCGGTTCTTTTCCAGTGTCTCGCGGCATCCCAGCGATGAGGCTCTGGATATCCTTGGGTTCCAGTCACCCCACCCCCCTCCCACACATTCTCCTTCTTTCCTCCCCGTTCGTATGCCCCTGTGAGTAAAAGTGCAGCCTTTGGGCGTTCTTTATGATACATCCAAACGTCATGCAGTCGTTCGTCCTCGTCTCTCTCTCATTTGCAAAAAAAAAAAAAAACAAAAAAAAACACGTCTTAACGACTTCTATCCCTAACATTATTTTATTTGCTATGAAAGTTATTGTTTCTTTAAGTTTTTCTCATAATTTCTCTCCAGTGACACTTTTAATAGGTTTGAGTATCACTCGCCCCAGTCTTCTCTGTCTCGCTCTCCTTTTCTCTCTCCTCACCAGCCGCTGTAAGTAATTGCTTTAACGCTTTCTAAATCTTTTCATTTTTTATGCTTATCATTGAGCGGCGAAATCGGCACGTACACGGGCGAAAAGGCTAATAGGAAGTTAAAACATGCGACGTTTTTGAGGCGCGGACGGCAACCGGAAGTAAGCTGTTTTCCATCTTAACTTGTCTTGTCACTACCACCTTTATATTGCTAAGTATCTTTCCTCCATTAGAGATGATTGGGTTAAAAATCTGGGAGACACTCCTGTCCTGGTATGCGTAATGTTCATCTCCGGTTACCGTCCGCGGCTCAAAAACGTCGCGTGCTTAAACGTCGCGCAGGGAACTTCAGTGGCCACAACGCTTCGTGGTCTCATTGGTTAGTTTAGGGACGCGTTGCACGTGCCACGTGCTTCAAGCACGCTGCACGCGCTCAAACCTCGGGAACCTTGAGAACACTCAGAATTTAAATCTGGGTTGCGTTCTTTTGAGAAGGTTTCCGCTTTAGTATTAAGGGAATTACTGAAATAAGGTTTTTTTCCCCCATAAGAACACGTATTCTGAAAACGGAAAAGTTTTTCGTAGGCAACTTGAGTACTTTGTAATTGTATCATCGTCGTCCTTCTTCTTCGGCTTTAGCCGAGATTCCCTGTTGACGCACAATCTTCCTCTTCAACGTCGTGTCAGCTATCGCCATTTTTAGATTCTGGGCTTCTATTATCGTTTTCCTTGAAAAAAAAATTAACGGAAAATGAACTTTAATGATGCTAATGGCCGGTGTTCTGGGCTCCCCAGGCGTTTTCTAGATACGACTTTGCAGTGGGGCCGAGGGTCGCGAACGATTTTCGTGGCTTGTTTTTTTGTCTGGATCAGGTGAACTAAAATGCTATTGCGTTTAATTCCAAAACGGATTACGTGCCAAAAGAACAGGCAAACTGAATGTTTTTATTCTGGAAAATTCTGAAGAGAATGTGTCCTTAGATCGAGGAACATAACGTCGATGTTTACATTTCATTTCTTTAAGCCGCTCCAGTTGTCTGAAATCTGTTCATTTTGCTGATCATTTCGTTTTTCTTTATCTGTATTATTTACATACTCAAGTTGCCATGCATGCTTTGCCCTGTGAGAGAAACTCTGCTTTGGTGTCGCATGCCTTTGTCTCTTTTATAATTTTTAGTGTATGATCTTTTAAGAGTCTTTCTTCTTTTCATTTGCGTTCGCGACTGATTTGAATTTTTCCTTTTTGTTGCACATCTTAATTTGCTTTTGTTGACGAGTCTCCTTTTTTGTTGATGACAATTTGAATGACACACTGCTTCTCTGTCTGGTTCTTCTATTTTTGCTTACCTCGCTCATAGACTTAGGTTTCTTTTCTTTTTTACCGTTTCTTTTTCTTAGTTACTCCTTACATTCTCCACTTAGCGTTCATTTAACACAATTTTCTTTCCCAGGGTTCTCCTTAAAGCGGTTTTCAAATGCGTCTCGTCAATCACAACAAACGAGAAGAACAAAAGTACATCTGCGCTCTTGACGCGCGGGACAAAAATGTGGCGCGAACCATGCAACCATAGCAACGCCCTGTTGATTTTGAATGAGCATTAAAGCCGCCCTATGCATGTGAATTCTATATCAGTAGAAGAAGTCTTCTCCACAGTGAATCGTTAGTGATAACTCCAGAAACGTTAGGAGATATTATCTCTTGGAATTAAGCTTTTAGGAGAACCTTGGTCACCGTTCGTGTTTGGTTTGTCAAACGTACCTTCTTGAACATCTGGCGCTGGTTCTAACACTGTCTTCTGTTGCAGTATTTCTCGACATCTTAGCTTCGAGTATCTACCCAAGCGACCTCCCAGTCATTCTTTTTCGTATATTCCTGTTCCTCAGTGAGTAACATTAACCTGCTTGTCATAATTCTGTCCCTTGAAGGTTCGTTCATATAATGTATTCCCCTACAAAATTATTCCGCGGTATCTTTCTACTACTCTACTCTGACGTAATCCTTTAAGCTTATCGTTCTCGTGTTACTGTTTGTTATGCTGTCAAAAGTAGTTTTAACTTCCAATTCTTCGAAAGTCATCCATGGGTGTGACATCTCTAAGTAAAGCTAGTGGAACCTCTTTTTGCGGCAGCTACAAATTCCTGTCTTGTGTCTTTTTAGTAGTTAGCTGTAAGCTTTAGTCTGCGGTTGACATCATTTGCATGTTTCCAGCGCTTTTTAACCACTGACAAATACAATGGTTTCATGCGCGAAAAGCTAGTTAGATTAATCCCTGTCGTTGTCAACCGCAAGCGTATTTTTTCTCGTGCCTTAAGCCAGTTTACGCCTATTTCATGTTTTCCCTTACTTTTCTCATCTACGGCCTATTACCCGCGCTTGCAGCTTGGATGGTGCGCTCTGTGACAGCCACATACTTCCCGCGCTTTTGCCTGCGATAGTCGGGTATAAGCTTTTCTTTCGATGCAGAGGAGTGCCGCTCTCTTTCCATGCCCATGTCACTGGGTAAGGTGGTTTTGCTCTTTAAGACCACCTTTTAAACGTAATTGTTCGTATTTATATCACTTTAACTTTCGCACGCTTATTTCAGAAAGTCATTTTACCTTTCTGGTACGTTACAGATTGCTGCTGTTATTAATACTTTCGTTTCTTCCCTTAGTCGAGGCCGAACTGCTTCTCAATCAAGCTCCCGCGCGAGCTCGCGTGGAGCGAGTCGGGACGCAAGTCCTGAGCGTAGGCGATTGAGCGTTGATAGGGGATTAAGCCCAAGTCATTTGCCAGTGTTGAAGAAAGCAAGTCCGTTACACAGTAAGTGATATTTAAAGGGGAAAAATCAGGGGAAACATTTGAGACACAAAGTTCATTTAAATTTGTAAAAGTAATGTAGTGGGAACATTATCCTCTCGTTATCTTGGGCCAGCAGGATCACCACAAAAGGGCATTTCGGGGGAAAAGTGTACCCTTTTACGAGCGATGGAGGGACATTTAGACAGATTACGTCCCCTGGGAAGTGCATCAATCGAACAGAATGTTTTCCAGACTCTGAGTGTAGTTGAACATTGTCGTGTTAAAGCTTTTGTTTAACGCGCTACTGGCAAAGACGATTAAACTTGTGTAACGTTTTGTCAACGATTTAATTTCAGATCCGCCAATGTTGAAACAGTCGAATCAAACTGGTGATGCTGTGGTTAAAGGAGTGACTGAAGCAGCCGTATGGGATGCATGGGTCAGTGGTTACCTTTAAAATTTAGTTTGTTTTCTTGCACCCTTTGACGTCCCTTAGTCTTACGATGGACGGAATCCTTTTTCCGGTTGTTTCGTTTTTTGCTTGTTAGTTTATTTTATTTTTTTTACTTTTAGCATAAAAGCCCCGCCAGAAGGAAATATTCGTTTGGTTCAACAAACTCACAATGTTCTGATGATGACAATGATAGCGAAGTCGGAAGCATATCATCTGAAAGGTCTTACGGGTCCAGAGGTTCAAGGAATCAGCACAAAATCATTGAGGCGGGCAACGTAAGTTACCGATGAGGTGTTACTACTAGCTTAGCACAGCAATCAGGTTTAAGCAAAATAGATTGAATTGATTTCAAGTCTTAAATGTCTTTAGCCGATGACATCAGTTGCATAAAGCGCAATTAACCAATAGAAATTTGTACAAATATCGTTACAATGCAATGCATACTTAATTGACCGCTTCCGATTGGGGGTTTTCAGGGCCATTGAAAAACAGTTAACGAAACGACGGAACAGAACAAGAACTACAACTGTTAAGAATCCCAACTGGCCAGATGCAAACCAGTTGGCTATTTATTAGTGCAGGTGTGAAGTTGAACCAGGAACAAATTTAACGAGTGGTCAGAGCGGGTCTTAAACCCGGGATCTATGGATCTCAGGGATCTCAAGCGTTCTAACCACTGGGCCACATTGCCTCCTAATTTCCGCTACCTTGCTCGGAAAAGTGTTAACCTACGGAGAGAGACTAGTGACGACTGTTGTTGTCAACCGCGTCACATTCAAGAGTGACTGTAGAACTTTGTGGCATCTAGGTCCTGTCAAATCAATAAAAAACGGGGTTCAAGTTAAACGCGAAGACTAAACAAATCGCCACAATGTCCTGCAAATATATAGCATATTTTCACTAACGTCAGATGTCTATATATGTTCACTTCCCTCAGTGGCTTTTCAGGGCCAGTGAGAATAATGATATAAACAAACACAACAAATCTGTTATGAACATCAACTAGCGGGATGTTGACCAGTTGGCTTTTCGCCAAGTGCACCCGCTAAGTTGAACTGGGATTATCATTACTCAGAATAAACTCCAGTTAGTGGTAAGAGAGAGACTGCATCCCACGGGTCAGGCGCCCGGCCTTGCAATGCGGGCGGGTAATGCGGACTTTGGCCCCGGCGCCCAGAGACTCCACCACGGCGCCTCCCCTGTCGATGCTTTGTCGTCGCGTTTCAAGTAGCGGTGTATTTTTGTCGAAATAGACGGTGACTCGCAGCCACTTCATTAATTTAAAACTGTTTTTAGGGAGACTGTAGTTGTAACTTCCTCACCTCCATATTAAACAAATAAATAAATAAATATATATATATACCTTTATAGCATTTATAATAGAAACAATTCTAAACTCTTTACAATACGATGTTAAAAGTAATTAAAGATATTTACGAAATATAAAGTGGGCGAAGCGAAAAATACCATAATACTCTTTGTTTGTCCACCCAATTTTTGCATAAGCAGTGTTTCCTGTTTCTCTTGGGGCTTACAATGGTACAAAGAAAAAACAAAA
Source organism: Montipora capricornis (assembly GCF_036669925.1). NCBI lineage: Eukaryota > Metazoa > Cnidaria > Anthozoa > Scleractinia > Acroporidae > Montipora > Montipora capricornis. Next base: position 35,494,418 of record NC_090883.1, read on the forward strand.
ACAATGCTTATTCAAAATTTGGGTGGACAAACAAAGAGTATTATGGTATTTTCCGCTTGGACCAATTCATATCGCTTAGAATATATAAATATGCAAGTAAAATTAAAGTGTTCCTAATGTATTCAAAAGTGCCTTCTTATAGCGATAATTGGCTGTTGAAACAATTTTGTTCCGTGGTTGGCAAATTTCAATAACAAAATAAATGCGACGTCAATGTTTGTAACAAAGAAATATCGCTATTGTAGAGATATAATATTATAGTAATTTTGATAAAATCAAAAATAATTCTTTATCAGTGTTCAAATGTTTCGTAAAATAGTTCTTGTTGTGGAAATGCCTCTTGAAGTAAACGAGTCTCTAATTTAGCTTGAAAGGTACTTGTGTTTGCATTTTCCCTGATGGATACCTGCAGACTGTTCTATATTCTAGGCCCATTAACTGCGAAAATACGGTCGCCAAGCGTCTTGCATTTTGTTCGGGGAATCACGACTAGCTGCTTCTTGTCGCTGCTTAAGGCTGAGCGAGGGACGACGTTTTCGCTTGCAGTAGCTCAAGCAATAGTGAAGGGGAGCCTTATGAACACCAACAGTGCAATTTTAAACTTAAAGCAAAAAGCAATAGGGATCTAATGGAGTCTGGTGGTATTGACAAAATATCTATTGTTTTTATAGCCTCGATTACGTAATACGTAATTGAAGCATATAAATGGGAGCTGACCACTCGTGCAGAGAACAGTTTTCTCGTTATAGGTTTTGTCACGCGATCAGCTAAGCATAAAAACGATTTCTTCGTGCAGGTAACTTCTCGAACAATATCTGAGGATTTAAGAATGAAATTTATTGTTGGAAGGTAACCTTCAGCCTGACTGGGCTGTTTGGTTTTAACACTTAGTTTCGTGAAATGTTATCCATGCTTTTTTACCCGTTCTGTGCTGTTAATTGCATTGGTGCCTGAAAATTAGACAGTCTGTTTGTTTTTTGAGTGGCAGAGATTCTTTCGAGAAAGTAAATTGGAAAAAGCGATGCGTTTTTATGTGACAGAATTGTGCACATGTACATGAGATAAAACACACAAAAAAAGGAGAAAACCTCTTTATCAGCTGCCGATATATTCTTTTTTATTTAGGGCGAGCTTATAAATTTTAATGAGGGCTTTGTTTTAAGCGAATAACCCCCGAAGCAAAGCTGTTTCAAGATAATTGTCAACATGTAATCTCTGTCAAGTAACTATCTACTCTCTTTACAAAATATCTGTGTTTCGAGGTGAAGTCGTAACCTTTTCTGGTGGTACCCCGTAAAGTCGCCAGCTTGCGGGAAACGAATTGGGTTTTCGTCAGCAGATGTTATGGATGAATGGACAGAAAGACAGATAGGCCACTCATGAATTACACATCAATTCTTCATGTTTAGTGCTGTTGGCCAGCAAAGCTGTGCACTGAAAGCCAGTTCCATTTATAAAGCTGCGAAGAACGTGTCTGAAATGAGCTGAACTCGAATGTAGATTGTGGGACACCATTTTAAACAGGATTCAGCTTTTCATGGTGAAAGCGATGAATCGGAAACGTGCTCGTCAAAGTAAGATCGCAAAGTAGAAACAAGCTGCGATCAAATATGAGAGCAGTGAAGACAAAGAACTGGCCGACTTGTCCGTGTCATCGGCGCCGAGTTGAAGTCGTCGTTTATAAACGCTATATTGTGAGAACAGTATTTCCAGGGAATCCGCGAGAGGAGTGGATGTGGTTTAAATATTGTCGTAGAAGAGGGATCTTTCTTTTGATTCGCCCCAGTGGTGTTATTCTGTTCCGACAGGTAATGCTGTGAAACCTAGCTAATCGTGAGTATTGCATAGATTTTCAAGTGCTCCTTATTTGGGGTTTTGTATTGATGCCAAATCTTAAACCGTCGTCTTCTACTGCGAAGGTTATTTTGGGTTTCTGGTAATCCGAGTCACATCGAGAGCGTTTTCGCGGTAGATTTTTAAAGCAATTATGGTGTTTCCATCCTCGCATTATTCTTTTAAATATTAAAAATACTTTTCTCGTATCATAAGTACGGTGGTAAAGGGTTTGATAAGTGATCTCGTCGTTTTAAAATTTATTTTGGACACGGAAAATATAAATGGCTCCTTGGAAACGGAACTGATTGTCCTTCACGAAGTTTCGATGTCAAGGAAATATTGACTGATGATCTCTATTGACGGTGTTTAATAGTCGCGTTATTATTAGACTTTCATTTTACCTCCCATCGTTCTCCGAGGTTTAAGGATGCATAACGTTTTGTTGCCTCTGCAGTTGTAGGATTTGTTTGTTTTCGGAAGTTTCAAGACTTGGCAATCTCCCTGGCAATATTGTTTTTTTCATTGTCAGCCAATTTGGCTTAGGTTTTATCTAATCGCACCTGCGTGAATTGTCTCTTTGTAAAAAGACGAAGTCCGCCCGCTTTTCAAATGTTTAGAACTTCGTCTCCAATTCAAATTGTTATTTTTTCCCTATTGTCTAAGTCCAAGAATTGTGTCTTTTCTGAAAATGTTTTTATCACGTCCCCAAAAGTTTGTTTACATACTTCCAAAGAACTGTTCGTGTGGCTGTATGATGAACGAAGTGCACGTTGCTTTTTGCCAACGAAAAAATTAAAATATCTTCTTGCTGAGAAAGAGCAAAAAGAATTTTTAACGTTGAACTCAATTTGTCATCTTAGGGAATTAGTGGTCTTTTCATTGTGCAGCTTAAACTAGGGAAAGTTCTGGATTTTAAAGTGCTTTTACGTTAATTTCATCTAATATGACTTGAAGCTAACGTACGATAAAACATCAAAATCGATGTGCCCTTAAAGGCATTTGAAAAGGAACATAAACTTTCTTTCGAAACTCGAGAAGCAAAGGACCTTCTGAATTTTTTGACTGGACGCTCAGGATGCGTTAAATCGCCTTTCAAAATCAACATAAATTTGGTAGTATGTCACGGTCGTTAAACACCTTCAATGGCCATAATTGTTTTTTCTTTGTAAAGGTACGCCAAACTTGCGTGAAACTCAAGAACCATTTCATTTCAGAGCCATTAGAGGCTTCAGCTGGCACATAAAAATAGAACACTCTGAAGGCAACTTCCGGTCAGGTTGTCAAAACGTCAGTCAATGAAGAATTTCATCTCTAAACCTAATGCGCATGCTTAGATCACAAAACTCGTATTTGTTGTAGACGAATGAAAGGGTTGGTTTCTAAAGCAACTGTTGTGCTGATTCAGCGGGGATGAAAACACGACAATTCGCTCATCAGAGGATCGTGATATCTTATTCACCCTGATCAAATTGTAGTTAGTGTCAGAACTTTAACAACATTTGGGAGCTTTAAGGACGATGCCTACTAATTGAAAAGTATTTTTGCCCCGGTTTATGATTATGCGGAAAATGTAGATCTTACTTAACAAGTTTTATTGAAATCCAAAAAGAAAATTGGGGGTAACCACGCATTTTTCTAAGATAATTGATGAATAATATTTGTAAAAAGCTTCTCAAATTGAAGCTTAATTATCTCTCAAAAATGCATGGTTACCCCCAAATTTCTCTTTGGATACCAAGAGTACTTACTAAGATCTACTATTTCCGGATAATTTTAAACCGCGCAAAAACATCCCTGTATTAATAAGCACCACCCATAGGAAATCCGAGTATCTCGAGATGCGCAGAACGTATGCGAAATAACAATAGTAGGCGCCGTCCTTAAGCAAGGACGACAACGACGACTGCGAAAACGCCACAAAACAAAAGGTGTAATGGGCAAAACACGCCCTGCACGTGCGTTTTACATTGTTGATACATTTCTTTGCCGTTGTCGTCCTGACAGCGACGTGAAATCAGCAATTTTGAGGTTGTGTAGAGGATATAAGCACCGGACGCTGAATGTTTAAATTTCTCTGGAAATATCCACGCCGCTCTCACCAATTTTATTCCTGGAATGTGGAAACACACTTTCCATGCCGAGCGACTTGGAGTAATCGCAAAATTATTGCAATAACGGGAAATAACATTTTTAGACAACGTTGTCGTGGTTCTTGCTTGAGGTCCCTCGGTTCTTCAAAAGGTGGATAACGCTATATCCACTGGATAAATCACTATCCAGCGGATAAACATAAGCAAAACCAATTGAGTTGGCCTGTGGATAGCGATTTATCCAGTGCATGGATAGCGTTATCCAATCTTCGAATTACTGGGGCCAGGGGTTTTGCGCTACTAACGGCTACCAGAAGTGGTCTTTTAGCGAAAGGATTTTTTTTATATCGCAATTATTACCCTTGCTAATCATCGTTTACTTCGATGGAATTTGATCGTCTGGGTGAAAGTAGTCCTGAAAAGGACTCTTAGCACTGACCGCTGATATTTCGACACTTTTTCGACAACCTGAGGGGAAGTCAAGGGACGGTTGGAAATTCAAACGAACGACTCTGAAGATGACTTCCGCTCAGGTTGTCGAAACGTCACTCACTGCCAACAGTCCTTCTCAGGACTACTTTCATCCAGACGATCAAATTTCATCGAGGTATGTAACTCCTGGGTTCAAACCATTTAAATCAACGCAGCTGAGCGATATCAGGTCGTAAGTATATACAAGGCGGCTCGGTTCCATCCGCGTATGACCTCGGAGCACAGCACCACAAACAGATGTAATAAATATGGTAGTCGGGATTCCTGTATTGGAGATGAAATTTGTTCCCAGAGCCCGACTGTGATCCACTGAAACTCAGCCTTCATACGATCGTATACCTCAGAGTCGCTGTTGGTGACAAGTACACCAGGCTGATTCCTGGGTTGGCTAGATCACATTAAAAAAAAAAGCCAATTTGGGGTGCAAGTAATTGTTGTCCTTTTCAAATTATTTGTGGTTACGAGGGCAAAGACAAGCGGTGGATGTGTCCATACAAATGTCAAATAAAGACGCCCCCGGTTCGCATCAGTTAAGTTTCGACAACCAGTCAATTGACTCTCCTCTGATATCGTCGTTTTCTTTTTCTTTTTCAGGAGGTGGCCGAGATAGTTCGGTTAACAAGCAGTAATGTGTGGTCTGACAGAAGGGATGGTGTGATGTGTCTGCAGAGCTTTCTACTTAACTCCGGTGTTGTCAGGTTTGTCGTGCTTAGCTTTCTTAGGGGGTATTTACATGAGACTGTGACGAACTCAGACCGGCATGAATTCGCATCGGCCTCCATAGAATTTTTTCCCCATCCCGTAATGCAATATGTTTTGGGGGATTCTTTGCATAAAAACAATACAAGTTATATACTCTTGGGACTGCATCATGCTTCAGTGAACTGGATATTCATTGTCTTAATGCATGCTCTTTGTAAGAGGTGTGTGGGTTGTTTTCTGTCCCGCAGAGTTAGTAACATTGATGGGTTGTTAGACGGGGTCTGTGGTTTATCGTCCTCATCCGAGATAACGTTCTCCGCAGTGTTGCTCCGGCCGGAGTTTTTTTTTATCCTGCGACCTCGTGCACAGTACTCCGCTGCGCAACCAGGCGAACCAACAGGTCAGCGGCGGTCGGTTAAAACTGAGCTAAATCTTGCCGTGTTCTCCCAGCTCGAAATTTCGCTCTTATGCGCGGCAAAGCTGTGAAAAACCAGCTGGCATTTGAACCATGGCAGTGATGGAAAATGGGTTTGTGGTTCTTTATTGATTATAGGTGTAATTCGCAATGGTTTTTATTTCGTGTTTCAGTATTCGTTGGTTTATTTATTTCTGCTTGTTTTCTTTTTCCTCAGTCAAGTGGAACTTGCAAAGATTAAGGAGTGTCTCACTAGACTTTTTTTTGATCCTCACAATAAGGTAATTTAGTTGTGTTTTTGGGAACCTTGTAAACTTGATAATTTGACCGCTTTAAAAACTTAGCCTAATAAACAGAAATGTACTTAGCTTAACAGGGATTGGAATCTTTTGCCTTGATCGACGCTTTAAGCTTACCTGAAGAAGAGCTGTTTGCCTTGCGAAGTTGTAATAAATGTAGAATGTATAGACAATGAAAAAACCCTAACCCTGTGGAACGTTTTCCCCCCTCAGGTTTATAGTTTGTTTTTGGATGCGTTGTGTGACTTTATTGTCGTGAACAAAGTGGACCTTCATGATTGGTTGTTTGTCTTGCTGTCACGCCTTCTTACCAAGCTTGGAACCGAATTGCTGAATTCGTTACAGTCTAAAGTTGTAAGAGTTTTGGATGTTATCAGGTGAGTTCTCACAAACATTCATTGTTCAACCCCTGGATCGTATGTATGAACGTAAATCAATCAGAAGCCGTTTTCACACTAGAGACGGTAAAACTCGTCTGGATGTAAAAATGGAACGGGACGGATTTTTGGACGGGAAACCTGTCTGCGTTTGTTACCCCTAACGCCTGGCTGACGTTGTAGTTGCAGTCCTCCCTGAGTGACAAATGACTGTTTAGTATAAAGTGAAGACGAGTTATACCTCGCCCCACCCTTCTCTGGGCAAACAAACCATCGACGTCTTGACCGTCTAGATGTGAATTTCTCGTGAATATCATTGATAAGGCCTACCTTATATCAACCTCGAATATTTCTTCACTAGTGTTCTCAGCTCATGTACCACATAACCTTATAAGGAAACTGATTGCTATGGTCGTTTTGTTAAAATTGAAACAACTTCCGGTTGATTCGAAAAACATGAAACAGTTCAGAGTCAAATGAAATTGAATAAACTTACTCGGCGTTCCGCTTCTTGTTTGGCTGTTTACCTTTTCGCATCCAATGAACGCTCCTGGAATAATTGTTTGTTTTACTAGTTCCGACGAATTTTTGCACCTGAAATGTCTTTCACGTCATAATAATAATAATAATAATAATAATAATAATAATAATAATAATAATAATAATAATAGTTTATTTATATAGCGTGAATTCCTGACGCTCAAACACGCTTTACAATAATAACAAAGAAAATAATACAATAAACTATAAAATTAAATATCGTACTAATAAAAAGATATATATATATATATATATATATATATATATATATATATATATATATATATATATATATATATATATATATATATGATGAGAAGAAGAAAGGTGTAGCCATGCCTCGATAGATAATGTAATAAGGAAATAACTTCTTGAGGCATATATGTTTCTAATCGGTTTTATACTTCAAACGTTTCGCCGTTTAGAGCTTCGTCAGTGAATGAAGATTATGAGTACAAGATTGCTTTATGTAAAAAAAAAAACTTAGTACAATGGTGGAATTTCAAGGCTCATTAATTTGATGGTGTTAATCTAGATTTAGAGCTCGTCCATTGCAACCATTCATGAGGTTCTCATGCTTGCGGATTTCTAGCGCTTCAATGATTTTACGCGTGCGGATGTCGTGGATGTTCCTGTGGAGGATTCCCCAAGAGATATCTTGCATAGATGGTTTGTTATGGTTGATCAAATGTGAATAAACCGTCTGTTTCACCATTCTGATATGTTCTTTTATTCTGGATCCGATAGTTCTACTAGTTTCGCCGATATAAACCGTGTCGCAGTGCGAGCATTTGATTTTGTATACACAGTGCTCGCACTGCGACACGGTTTATATCGGCGAAACTAGTAGAACTATCGGATCCAGTTTATATCGGTTTATATCCGGTTTATATCGGCGAAACTAGTAGAACTATCGGATCCAGAATAAAAGAACATATCAGAATGGTGAAACAGACGGTTTATTCACATTTGATCAACCATAACAAACCATCTATGCAAGATATCTCTTGGGGAATCCTCCACAGGAACATCCACGACATCCGCACGCGTAAAATCATTGAAGCGCTAGAAATCCGCAAGCATGAGAACCTCATGAATGGTTGCAATGGACGAGCTCTAAATCTAGATTAACACCATCAAATTAATGAGCCTTGAAATTCCACCATTGTACTAAGTTTTTTTTTTTTTTACATAAAGCAATCTTGTACTCATAATCTTCATTCACTGACGAAGCTCTAAACGGCGAAACGTTTGAAGTATAAAACCGATTAGAAACATATATGCCTCAAGAAGTTATTTCCTTATTAC
>NC_090883.1:35509976-35519976 GCF_036669925.1 Montipora capricornis
ACAAAACTCGGACCTGATCAATAACACCACACAACGTGGAACAGGCCCAAATTATTGAATGACTGCCCCGCCCACTTCAGTTAAACATTTTGATGAAATTCTTTTCCCACGGTTTGAGCAGTAGCCAGCTTCCGCCGTCAAGTTGTATCGGAACAACCACAACAATGGAAAAATACGTTTTCTAAATCATGAGTACCGGGGGAAAATGGATAAAATTGTTCCTGTCCAGTGAAGAGATTGCAAGTGCAACCATGGACTCGCTGTTTCTTCGACGATCTTTTCTAAAACTACACACGAGTGAAAAATCGTTAAAAGGGTTTAATAAAAGAAATAATGTGACAGAATCATAATTATTTAACATTCACTGTGAATACCATGAGCGTAAGGAAACTGCATCAGTGCAATTATATCATGTACATGCTGTATTTCCGGTACGTGTCCTGTGAAGATAATGTGAAAAACGGTTTCCGGTTAAATTTTCACACGGTACAATCTCATAGGTCAAGTATCATATATCAAGCTCTAACGAGTCCACGTGTTTGAATAGTATGCCGGAAGGAAAGATTTCTTTCCGAAAAAAGAGCAAGAAAGCTATTCTTGGTTTGCATCCACGTGATGAGACGGCCATGTTGGTGTTCAGAACAATACATTCTCGTCACCAGAGCCTTGGATCGACCCAAGGCTCTGGGAAACTCTATCTAGGAACGCATGCGCCGTAGGGTTCTTGTAGCCAAAAATTGGCTATTTGAACCTTACGGCGCCTGCTCACTCCTCGTGCTAACATTAATGCACCAATTAGAGACGCGTTTGATTGTTCTTTATGAAAACCAATGAGAAGACAGTTCGTTTCAGGGTTCCCCAGAGCTCTTCTCTCCCTCAGTCAAGAGAAGAGCTCTGGGGTCGAGATTGAGAACAACAGAAAATGGCCCCGCAAGTTTTGCATAATAATAGAGTCAAATTTCGAAAAGACGTTTTACTGCATAATTCTCTACACCAGCGTCGTGACGTTAGATGAAAACCATCAATTGACCATATTCATAAATGATGGCTAAGTAATTATTCTTTTGTCTTTATGCTAATCATCCTCACTAGCCTCGTTAGCACAAACAAATTCAAAAGACTTTTTGCCCCAAAGTGAGGCTAGCGAAAATGATTAGCACAAAGACAAAAGAATCATTTCTTGGCCACCATTTATGAATACGGTCCATAAGAATACAGTATTGTGAGCGACGACTGGAAACACTTTGATGACAATTTAAAAGAGAAGTCTGACGACGTTCCTAGACCAGCTACCCAAGTGAAACGCGAACACGGCTAACACATCACTTTCTCCGCAGACGACAATGAGGGTGATGGCTTACCCCGCAAACAGAGTGATGATGGCTCCGAGGTTCCTATTTTCTATCGTGGTAACAAAATCCTACTACTGTACAGGCGAGAGAGCCCCATTATATCGGAAATTGTCAACATTACAAGTTCAAGTTGATCAAATCATTACCTGTGTTAGTAAATCTAACATGACGTGTCTGATTAGAACATTGGGATGATATGGCTGTACTGTTTGTTTGTTTTTTAATTTATTGAACATTTAAGACGATCTTTTCACTCGTAATTCGTGGTCGCTCGTGCTCACTCGTGTGTAGTTTTAGAATAGAAAGGAAGCATGAAAAGCAACGTCGAGCCAAAACACCTCTCAAGAATTTACAAGCGAAAGTTGGCGGGCAGTAGCGCAGTAATTCGGACCCATTCTACAGATCGGTGGTTTTCGTAGTATACAATTGTACGAAAACGGTTTTGCTCGAGTTGATATGGTATGTCATCATGTGTTTTATTACAGTGCTATGATCACGTAGAGAGCAGTGTTCGTAAAGCCAGCGTGTTCTGTCTTGTGGCCATACACAGTTCAGTGGGTGAGGATATTCTTATGCCACACCTGGCAGAGTTATCGGGAACTAAAATGAAACTGCTTAATCTCTACATCAAGAGATCCCAGGCCGGCAACGGTGGCGCTCGTCCGTGATAGCCTGATGATGAGAGATCACGAGAAGCAACGGTAACCATCATTGTGAAGCCAAGCAGGCCACGTGACCCAGTTGACGCCATTGTTGCTTGGCAAGCTTTTGTTTTGCCAAAGGGAAAGCGAGAACCTTCCGTGAATCAAGGATCCATTCGGTCTATCGCGGCCATATGTGTAAAAACATTACACTATTTGAGAAACTATTCAACTGGTTATATCGTTTTGCAAACTGTTGTCAGTTTTTAAGTTACCGAAAGGAAATACACGGCCCGTCAAACTATTTTGAGGCTTCCGAAAACTTGTTTGACCTATGAAACTAGCTCTGCCAGTTTCCAGTTTCTTGAGCTATTGTACAGGTGGACAAGATGCCATTGTTGGGATGACTATCCAGGCCCTCTAGAAGACGCAAAAGTAGTCATTGACACCCTCTCTCGTTGCTGTCAAAGAACTTGTTGCTTAAAGGAGATTGACCCAAATGAGGACGTTCCAAAGCGGATAAGCCATTTCCCGAGTGTCTATATCATCATATTCAAATCGAGTTTTTTTCCTTATGAAAATTAGTTTTTATTCAAAGTAAAGCAAAATTTCTTAACATGTCAAAAGTCTTGCACTTTCATTCGCTTTGACAACGAAGCTGCAGTGAACTTGAAATTGGTTTACTGATGAAAATGAGACTTGGATAATCTGAAGGCAGGGCCTGGCAAGCTTTTAATTCACCAAGTTTTTATCACTGCTTCCTTGTACATGACTTTTTATTGGTTTGATTTTGTATTGGATCGCATTTTTTCCCTTTTTTCGCAAAGTATATTTACACACCTCTTTCCTTTCATTGCCAGGCGTGACATGGAATGCCACGTTTTGACGTGACATGAAACGTCACGCTATCCGTTAAGGCATCAGTTATCGAAGGTAGTAAAGTAAGCGGCCAGTGTAACTATGATTTTTGCTCGTAAAGAAGAAAATAATATATTTATTTTAAAATAGGCCGTCTTTGTTTAAACCGCAATGAAGGATCAGATAGTTTTACAACATGTGTGAAGTAAAATTGTATAAAATGCAGATGATGCTCTTCATCTACAATGAATGGAACATGCTAAGGCTAAAACCTTGACACCTGATTTTTTTTGTGTGTTTGTTCTTAAAGTAGGAGCTGTGGTTATTGAGCGGTTTTCAAATGAGTGTCGTAAAACCAAAACCGAAGTAATTACTTTGGCCAATCAAAAAGGACGGAGACAATCCAGTAAACCAATCAAAACTCGAAGTAATTACACGTAGCCGACCCAAAGCGCGGGAAAATGTGCACGCGCAAGCCACGATTGGTTTTGCTTTCACTTCTGGTTGGTTAAAAAAATGGCGCGAGAACTTTCAACCAATCATTGAGTGAAGTAAATGCAAAACCGAAGCAATTGGCTAATTACTTTCGACACTCAGTTGTGAAACCGCTCTATCATCGTTAAATAGGGAATGTCGTGAACTCAAAGTGCGCGGACATGTGAACTCCGAAGAGTTCCGAATTAATACTTGGCTGCCATTCGACGTGCTATCACACCACGACGGCAAAATTATCCCAGAGGAGGTTAAAAAAAGGACGTCAAACTATCAATTATGTTCCTTCAATGATAGACAGTAGAACTTTATGGAAAGTTGGCGAAAATGTTTGGGGAGAGTTCAAATGGCGAAACTGAAAAATACTTTCAGTTACCTCGTGTCAGGACATAATTCAAGAAACCCTTCGACCTAATTACTATTTTGGTGCGAAATTTGCATTGTTCAATTGAAAATAGTAAATTTAGCACGTAGTGCAGAGCTCGCTTATACCATTACGACTTGGATTTTCTGGTAAAAACGGATCCGTGTAAACACTTGCAAACCGCGTCGATTTTGACGCGGTTTCGAGATCATGAAACCGTGTCGATGTGAAACCGTGTTCTTGTAAACGCTGCCTAACATATTTACTAGTGACCCAGTAGTTTTCAATATGGCCCTCGATCCGATCAAATTGGAATTTAGAAATTTTGGTTTTTGAGGACAGGGGAAACCCGGAGAAAAATCTCTCGGAGCAGAGTAAAGAACCAACGACTGACTTTACCCACATATGGCCACGAGTCCGGAAACGAACTCGGGCCGCATTGGTGGGAGGCGAGTGCAATTACCACTACACCATCCTGCTCCCTAAAACTTTATTGAACGACGAGGAAAGAATCAGAAAAGTTAGCGTCCCAAACTTGGATCATTCGTTTGTTCAAAAGACCAATGAGGCACACGGTTCAGGGACGGCGGAGCGAACAGACGGTACGGACAGTACAAATGTGAGTTTTCATTTGTCGGGAATGATCGGCGACGATCGTAAAAATCTGGGACACGTCGGGAAAATAGAAACGCTTTTCCCGATTCGTCCCCGACCATCCCAGATTATCGGGGATGTCTACAATTTATGGTCTTCATTAGTCGGCAAAATCTGGGACGGTCGGGAAACTGCGAAATCCCCCCGATCTCGATCTCGATCTCGATTTTATTGCGTTATTTTCTCTGCTACCCCAACTCCTTGGACAGAGTGTCCTACATTTACTATAATAGTGAATTCAAAGCAAATTAAGAATTCACAATGATCGTGAATTCATGGGGGAGAATGTTTTGAGTGAATTGCGAAGTGCGGTGAAGCGGGATTTCATTATAAGTGATTCATTTATTGCTAAAAATATTATGTACTTATTGACTGAGTGAGAGAACCGGACGGGAAAGTATTTGGATCGAGGTCATAATGTACCGACCGAGCGCAGCGAAGTCCGTACGCCATGACGTGGGGCCAGCTATTTTCCTGTCCGGCCCGACCTAAACTCAGTCCATAAGCATTTTATTACATGGGCTCTTTACACTACTCATGAGCACTCAGAAGATGAAGTTTGGACAAAATAAGTAACAAAAATTTGCACAGAAAATTTATCTTATACGTTGTTTGCATTTGCCCTTGTGTCTGTAAACAACGTGGATGCTTAAAAGTAACGAAATCTTCTGAAATCGCGTCGCACGGAACAGTGCGTGTTCCTAGCTAGCAGGGCTGTACGGCTTTTTCCGCCCTGCTAGCGCGCAAGTGCGTACGGGGATTGTCGGTGTTTTGATATCCGATGAAACACTCCCCCTCGTGTTTGATATATTACTTAAAAAAAAAAAAAAAAAAGAAAGAAAGCAGTAAAAACAGATGCGAAGTATTTATTAAAGAACAGTTGCAATTGGCAATACTGGAAGATCCAATTTCGGTACGAAATGAAAGCTCATTCGCCCGCCATATTGGATTCCTTCTCAAAGAACCACCTGGGATACAATATACATAATCTTGTAATTTTCCAGACAAGTATAAATTTTGTTCTCTCATTTTTATGTTGAAGATGTATCATTTACCAGTTTTGGCCGGTATAATTAGGGGTGAAAGGGATAACATATAAATTAATATTCAAAGAAATGCTTTCTTTCTCCCGTTTCTTTCAGCTTTTGTCTGTTGAGAACGTCAACTATGAAACCCTTTAAAATCTGGAATTGTTCCAGAAAAGGACGGGGGATTGGACAGCCTAAAATTTCCCCGCACATCGAGGCATTAGCTGCTATTGGAAACGGCAAATGCCTAATGGCTGGGGGAGGGGGGAGGGTTTACATTGACTGGTGCATTACGGAACTTGCCTAAGTAAAAAAAATAATCACAAGAACTTCCTCAAAGTTGAGTCAGCACATTTGTTCAGAAAATATTGGACACAAATAAATATTCGAGACCCTGCACACAACAAACATGAGATTCACGTCCAATGAAATACAAGGAGATATGTTATGCCTGCCAAAAAGCCACTGTAGTCTCCTTCGCAACCGTCTTGTTAGTAACATGCAGCGAGTTTCGTGACATCTCAAAGAAAATAGTTGAAGTGTGCGTGAAAGATTGTCAGCATGCATATTTTTTATTGTACGAAATTTAAAATTTTTGAGTTTCCTGTGTCATGCACATGAAACCAAATCCGCTCAAGAGAGATTTCTCACTCGCTGGAAAAAAGAGGGGCCGATATCACTCCAAGTCATTGATATTCCTGTTTCAACGCAAACACAAAGACACCATAACAGAATATATAGGCACGCAAAGCGCACACGCAGGAAGTACTCTACAGGCTGTGAATACGCTCGTTTTGCCAGCCAAACAACGCTACGTTATGTGAAAGTGTACCCTGATATGTCGGCTGACATACCGGGTGAGTATCGGCCAACACTCGGTTGACTGTCGCTCCCTATGTTGGTTACGTATCGGTCGATTCGGTTGACACGTCGTCTGTGTCTCGGACAACTTGTCGGTCGACGTATTGACCGATACATCGATCGATATAGAGACCTACGCCAAGCCCTGTGTCGGCCGATACTCGGTCGACATGTCAGTCGATACTTGGTCGACACTCGGCCGCCATCTCAACCGGCGGTATATAGGTTGACTGTCGGTCGTATATCGGTCGGCTGTCGGTGGTAGGGTAGAATCTTGAAAGTGAGGGTCCCCCCTCCTCCCGAAAGTGACGATCTCCCCAAAAGTAGCGGGCCCTTCAATAATGTCACGTGAAACAAAGTCTATCGTCTTTAATGCAACATTTAATGTAATGCAGTAGGTAACACAAATACGACGTACTTGAGGATCGATTGGTTAACAAAATTACAGTGAAATATCAAACAATTGTCTCCTGGAATACAGCAACTGGAACTTGGAAAAAACTCTAATACGGTACCGCAAGGTACACGGCAAATATGACCCACTTGAAATCCCGGAACTAAAAATGACTAACTATTTATAAGCGTAGTGCGTAATGCGGATGGAAACAACCTGCGTGGACTAAGCAAAACCAGAAACCTTTGTGATCCTTAGTTTATTTTTAACTTGGCTCAATCCTACCGGAAAATTCACGAACTCTACCGTAAGTATTACGACATACATATTACGAAAGCATTTACTACTGAGTTAAGTCAGTTACACCTGCGAGTATCTATACGAAAAATACATGTTAAAAACCGTCCTCCTCCCACGTTGTCAGTCTGGAAATTACGTAGAAATTTATTATCAATAAAATGAACTTTTGATATCATGTTACGCGTCCTTTTGCGTGAGACGGCTACTGAATTACAAACGTTTTTTAACCATCCTAAAGTACCAACGGCCACCCAAAAGTAGCGGCCCCTTAAGCCTGTTAAATCCGAAAGTAACGGGGATCGTTACTTTCGGAATTATACGGTATGCTGTTTCTTGTTAACTTTCTTTATTTTGATATGTCAGTATTTGTAATCGTTAAGACACCAGTGGCTCAGTTGGTTGAGCACCGGGCTGCCATTCGGGAGGTCGTGAGTTCGACTCCGGCCGGACCAACACTCATGGTCTTAAAATAACTGAGGATAAAGTGCTGCCTTCGTATGGTTAGACTTTCAAGTCTTCTCGGATAAGGACTGTAAACCGTAGGCCCCGTCTCACAAATATCTTCCATGTTCATTAGTTCAATGTGGGGTGTTAAAAAACGCGCACACTATTCGAGAAGAGTAGGGGACGATATTTTCGGTGTTGTGGCTGTCCTCTGTGAGTATATGGGTGAGTGGGTATAGCAGGTCTACATCAGCTGAATAGCTGCCATAACTTCAACCTGCTCAAAAAAATAGCAATAACAATCCTCTGTTGAACGAATTACCAAATGACGAAAAGGGTACTTTAACAGCTATACTCTAATAGAGGTCTTATCAAACAATAAACTTTGGGTGTGTATTGAGAGTAATCGTATATGAGAAGCGTAAGTATCGCTTGTGATTTGTATTGCGAATCGTGTTTCTTTTGTGTTGTGTTTGGGGTTACGTGCACTTCAAGACCCTATTATAACTCGATAACAAGAGCGACGGTAGAAAAACGAGTGTCGGGTAGAGTACCGGTGAAACGTCGGTGACTTCTCGATCGACATGTCGGTCGACATATCGACCGACACTCAGTCAATACATCGATTAACTGTCAGTTGATATAGCAGCAGCTGAGTGTCGGTCGAAATGTCTGTCAATATATCGGCCGAAGGTATCGGTCGATACTCGGTCGACTGGTGCCGTAAGTACACATGAGTTCTAACTGTCTGTGTTTAAAGAGCCCCTGTCCATCCTTCGCAAACATCTCAGTTGCCAGACTCGTGGAAAGGTACACCATAATATCGTTTTCATCATCTCTTCTCACCTTTGACACAATAAAAACATAAACACACTGAGACAGCGACAGTTGACAGTTATTAAACGTTCACTCGTAGCTACTCTTAAGGTTTTGAATTAATAACAACAACAGCAATTCTTTATTACCCGTAATATTACAATTATGTACATCAAATGAGAATAGGGAACAAAAAAATAGAGGGGTACTGGCAACCTAAAGTAACCAATGGGTTAAAAATGCTAGGTTGTCAGTATACAAATTGACTTTGCCAAAATAGGTCGGAGTCACACTACACCGGCAGGTACAAAACACAGGTCACACGGCACAGGGCACAGGGCACAGGTCATTGTTTTACCAATACAGAAAGTATCCTAAACATTCATAAGAGCTAACCTTAAGCCTAAAAACGTTTGTTTAGGCCTAATTAGGCCTAAGGTTAGCTTTTAATACATTCTGTATTAGTAAAACAATGACCTGTGACCTGTGTTTTGTACCTGCCCCACACTACACACATACACAAAGTAACGCACACACATGTCGGGGTGACCCGAAAACACTGACCCTCGGTCCATGGACTCCCGTACGGACCGGGTCCATGGACTGCCTTACGGACCGGTCCACGGACTATCTCTACGGACCCCTCTACGGACCACCCCAAAAAACACAGAATTAAAAATAAATAACAACTGAAATTTTTTTTCTACCGGTTGTCTGGATGGACCGCTCTTGCCGGTGAAATCTAGCCGTTACGCTCCGCAAATAAGACTAAGGCTCAGGTGTTACCTTTTCCTTCGCTGTTGACCGGAGTGCTTCGAAACTAAGTTCTTCCGCCATTTTGTTCAGGACAGAGAGATCGTGAAGCCTGGGGCGAGTTCACAAACCCGCGGGAGAATGGGTCATCACTTCTTTCCATCCCTCAAACTGACATTCAACTTTTACGACGTACAGTCTACTTTAGACTTCAAATCTACTTCAACGAAGCAAAGATTTTACCTGCCAACCCCTAGAGTACGAAAATCTGGAGACGTCCAGAAAATTTTCATCCGAAGATTCCCGAAGATTTCCGAAGATTTCCGAAGATCACCGAAGATTTCCGATGACTTCCGACGATTACTGAAGATTTCCCGACGACTTCCGAAGATAACCGAGGGAGTTAAAGGATTTTGACGAAAAAAATTTAAATTTTCATTTAATCGGTTGTTAAGCAATTATACTCACTATTGTCAGTTGGGCGTGGGAATCTTGTCTGAATGCGTGAGATCTATCAAAGCCGAGTTCGAGTAATCATGAGTTTTAGTGAGTTTGCAGCCTGAATAGATCTTATCATGATAGTTTTGGAAGCCATCTTATCAATAATGAGAAGGCAAATACGTCTGAAATTAACAGTGTTTGTGTGGAAAAGTGATTTAAAATAGTTTTTACAAACTGCGCTTCTGAAAAATTCATGAATTGGAAACTTCAGGCACTAGAAAATCAGAAAAGTTTCCAATTCATGAATTTTTCAGAAGTAAAGTTTTTTGGAAACTATTTGGCATGGTGACTTGCAGCTCTAACCCGCTCAAACTTCAAAAGAACACCCATAAAAGTAGCTTACCTTGTGTGTTTGCAAATGGCTGGACGCCAGCTAGAGGAGTAATCTTCTCCACTTTCTGCAAAGCAAGGTTTTTCACTCCCCCAAAACCCGAGGGAAGGGCGCTTAAGAATTCCTTTTGAAGTGAATCGAAATCCACGTTGGCCATCTTCGCTTCGACAGTCAGATGTAAACAGTGTGCGAAAACCGCGCCAATTTTCTA
>NC_090883.1:35534976-35539976 GCF_036669925.1 Montipora capricornis
ATTGGCGAAAGTATTGAATGTAATGGCTCCTTGTTGGACTTTAATTCTCCCCTCGAGTCGCACAAGTCGCCAACTTTAACAATTCCGAAGTCAATCAGTCTTTGATTGTAAATTGATTTAGATTCAATACAAATAAAACGGTTATTCCAAATGACTTGGTTTGCTATTTCAGAGATTAAGAGAGGGTTATGCTGGCTGAGAGAGGTCCATGCCACTAAACATTCTTTGTAAAACTCTGGGAGTGCTATAGGAAGCCGAGGATAGCTGAAATTGCAATAAAACAGGAATTTTCCCCCGACTTTTTAAAGGTAGAAATCTAAGAAGAGATTCCATGTAGCTGGCTCATGAGATAGGTACCTCTTGATGCAAATTATTCTTTGAGCCGAGATCATTGACTCAATATCGGGCATTTTTAAACCTCCTTTATCAATAGAGTTAATCAATGCTGTGCGCTTTATTTTGTCCTTTCCTTTCCATACGAAAGAATATAATAAGGTGTTAATTTTCTTTATGAACTGTTTATTTCTTGAGATAAGGGTAACTTATATAAGATCTTGGGAACAGCAAACGATTTAATCACTTGTCTTTTCCCAAGTAATGTGAGTCCTCTCCAATCCCAGCAGTTTAACAATCCTTTCAAGGATCATCTCAATTGATTCGAAATTAAGCTTGTAGAAGAGCGAGTAGTTTTTTGTAAAATTGATCCCTAAAATTTTTATAACTTTGCTTATTTCACTCACCCCCAATTCTGAACTGCTGATGTTCATATTCCCGAGTAGGAGGATTTCTGTTTTGTCTTGGTTAATCTTTAGTCCGGAGTATGCACCGGAGAACTCTAGGGTGTCAAACTTGGCGCTATGGGATGATTTGTCACAGACAAAAGATGTCATGTCATCCGCAAAAGCAATTTAATTTCAGTCCCGTCCACCATGATACCTTTAATTTGGCCATTGTTTCGTATAGATATCGCCAGCAATTCAAGTACTATGATAAAAAGTGAAGGAGATAGTGGATCGCCTTGTCGAACACCTCGTTTGAGTTTGAATGAAGGAGTGAAAAAGCCGGTATTAGCAACACAGCTGGTTATGTTCTTATAAAATGTTTTAATCCATGCTAAGAATGATGTTCCGAAACCAAAGGATTCTAATGATCTTGAAACAAAGTTCCAATTTAAAGAATCAAAGGCCTTTTCAAAGTCTATAGCGGTCATTATGCCCGGATAGTCTCACGCACTTGTGAATTCCATGATGTCACTAATTGTTCTCACTGCATCGAAGACGGTCCTCCCTTTGACAAAGGCATTTTGATCATGGTGAATAATGTAAGGTAAAACCTTTTCTAACCTTTGAGCCATAGCTTTTGAACCAATTTTGACATCCACATTAACTAGAGAAATTGGTCTCCAATTTTTTGATCCATCTCCTATCTTTGTCTTTCTTCTCTATTAAGGTTATTACGGCTTGCTTTTGCGAATTTAATAGTTCACCATAAAAATAAGCATAATTAAGTGAATCCACTAATAGCGTCCCGAGTTCTGGCCAGAAAAAATTGTAAAATTCAATTGTAAGCCCATCATTCCCAGGCGTTTTATTGTTACTAAATGTGGACAAAACCTTAAAACATTCTGAGTATGTTAGCTGGCCTTCGCACAAATCGCGCATTGAATCAGATAGCTTGGGAATTGACGAAGAGTTCTGAAGGAAGGGACAATTTGTATAGTCAGTTCGTATACCGGACTTTTCATCATAAAGGTCTGAGTAGAAGTTGTATATTTCATTCATTATGGTTTTTGAATCAGTGGTCTCCTCATCGTTGTCCCGAACCAGTTTTCTTATGCAACTTTTCTTCTTATTTCTAGTTTCTAAATTCAAAAAGTATTTACTATTTTTTTCCCCTTGCTCAAGCCATGTCGCACGGGAACGAATCATTGATCCCCTCACAATATAATTGTACTCGTTTTCATATTCCACTTTAGCCGATTCAAGATTTGCTAAGTTTTCCTGCGTGGGCGTTTCCGCTATTTTCTCCTCACAAAATTTAAGTTTTCTTTCAATATCTTGCATTTTCTTTCTCCTTTCCTTAGCTTTTTATTTACTGTAAGATATACTTTCCTCACGAATTTTGTTTCATCCAATCCCATTTAACTCTCAAATCATCACAATAATTAATTTCGTCAAGCCACTTTGGGAAACCATCACGTAAGCACTGAGCATACAGGGGGTCTTCTAATAGGCTGTTATTGAACTTCCAGAAAGAGGGACCACGCTGTTGATCTTTTAAGCTGTTAATTTCAAGGGTTATTGCGGAATGGTCCGTTTTGATTGCTGTCACAATGTCTACATTAGCTACATCGTCTTGTAGCAAATCGCTTATAAGCCAGTAGTCTAATCGCCTTTGAATTATTGGGCTTTTTTGCCTCCAAGTAAACTTTTTAGCATCGGGATTGCGGATTCTCCAAATGCCTACTAAATCATTATTTAACAAAATATCGTCTACAAACTTCACCGATTCTTTTAGCACTGGTTTTCCACCTGAACAGTCTAGATCAGGGTCAAAAGTGATATTCAAGTCCCCGCCTGATATAATTTTGTGATTAGTCCCTTGGTATTGCTCGTCACAAAGAAGTTCTGTCAATGATTGAAAGAACAAAGACTGGCTAGTGACACTATTGGGGGCGTAGATATTTACCAAAAGGAAGGGCTCATCTTGAATTGTTGCTTCTATAAATAAAAATCTCCCCTCCTTATCGGTTTGAATTGATTGCAATTTAAAGTCAAAGGATTTGCGTATAAGGATAGCAACCCCACGACTATGGGTAGAGCCATGAGCGAAGTATATGTCTCCAGGCCATTGTTTTTTCCACTGATTTTCAATATCCTCAGTGCTGGATGTTTCTTGCAAAAAACAGATGTCGGAATTTTGCTTCATTAACCAATTGAAAATTGATTACCGCTTTTCGAAATTTCGTATACCTCGAACGTTCAGCGAGATTATTTTAAACTTTAGGCTATTACTATCCATTGATATTTATAAAGGTAAAAACAGAAACAATAGAGCAGCAGCTGGTACTCCCGTGGGTATTTGCACTTCCCGAAACAATAAGCAAAATTACTAACATTAAAACACTCATCACATCAAACATAGAGACAACAGATTTAAACGTAGCCAGTGATAAAAGACTGATTAGCGCTACGTCGTATTGGGTCGTCTCAAGAGTACTCCTTATTTGCATAGTCCACCAGAAGAGCCCCCAATGTTTCTTTTAAAATCATAACAACAACTAATAAATTGTTTTTATCCAACAAAGCAAAATTCAGGAAATCAAAGGAACCTTTTCTTCTTAAAATGAGCATTGTCCCTTTACCTGGAATGGATGCCACAGGGGTTTTTTTTAATTATGCTTGTGCGTGATAGCTTCAAGAAAATTTCTCACCGTCAATAAATAAAATATAAGGTTGTGACCTACTGAAAGCTGCCCTCTTTCCTCTCTTCCTCGCCTCGATCATTTTAGGGATGAGTTTTTTCCTCATGTCAACAACTTGTTTCGGGAGATCTGGGCAAATGCCAAAGTCACTCTCTCTGCTAAGAGCGGAACGGCGGGCGAAAATATCCTCCCGATCTGAGTAGCGGAGAAAACGTGCGATGATACCTCTGGGTTTACCGTTGTTTGGTCTTCTGCCGGTCCTATGGACACGTTGGATTTCGATTTTACGAGCATTGGAGATTCCCAGGTTATTCTCCAAAAAGTTATACAAGACTTGTTTGGTATCCTCCTCTCTATCCTCACGGATGCCATAGAAACGTAAGTTTTCTCAGCGCTGGTACACTTCGTAATCCAGAAGTTGTAAACGGAGTGTCTTCAGCTCCTCCTCTTTCTTTGTTATTATCTCTCCCATTTTAGCCCTATCTTCTTGGACATCTTTGTTTAAGCTTTCTACACTCTGCTCTAGATTATTTGTAGTAGTAGATACTTTTCTCAGGTCTTGCTCGACGCGAACACAATCTTGCTGAAGGGATTTGACGGTTAGGTTGATTCGCTCGACGGACTCTCAAAGTGATTGGATTTCAGTTGCAATTTGGTCCAATTTGACACGTTTACTGAGAATCAGGTCCACTTTTGACGCGAAGTCTTCGGCCATATCTAAAACTGAAAGAACTACGTCGTTTTTTCCTTCGCTTGAGGCTGCATTACAGTCGACGGCGAATGCTTCGTGGCAGTGTAAGTCGTCTTCTCCCTCCTTTAAACGCTTGGATTCCGGTGAATTTGTTTCTTTGGAGGACCGATCGCTACTACTGCTACTTAGCTTTGATTTTCTTTTCACAAACGAAAAGAATTCCAAGCACAATTCGAAAAAAGAGAACTTTTTCTTGGGAGCTCAACTTCTTAGCTCCTCACCGTACCATGCTCGGCCCAATCCCCCCTAATAAAGCAAACTTGAATTAAAACCTGTGACGAACATACAAGTGCTCTCTGTGTTGGAGGAACAAGACAAAAGAAAGCTTTTTGCTCAATGAGATGATAACAGTTTTTACCACCAGAAACAAAGACACTCACTGCGTTAACTAAAAATCCACAATAACATTCAAAAGGCTATGCAAATCATTGCAAGTTGAAGTCTCATTGATAACAAAATAAAAACTTTTGACAGCAAACTTTTTAGTTCCTATGGTAAACTGAAAAGTGGAGAAGAAGCTATCCACATATTCTTTAAAAATCAATTGGGAGAAGTTGCCCTTCTACACAAAAAAGTGAAGGAAATTAATAGTCAGTTAACAGAATTACAAGAAAAGTGCTCTCAACTGTTTAAGGGTACAAAGCCAAAAAGAAGAAAACGTAAACAGAAACAAAACAAGAGGAAGGCTAAAAAAGAAAAACAAAAAAAGAATTGAGGCTAACTGTGAAGTGGTAAATAAAACCATTGCACCCCAACATAATGCCGGTAGTGATGCAGAGCCCATAGGCCCACTAGAACTCTATTATGAGGGAATAAGCACCCTAA
>NC_090883.1:35542476-35547476 GCF_036669925.1 Montipora capricornis
AAATTTCGGGTGGAAAATCAAATGGTACGTTCTATTCCGTTCGGAACGTTCCGGAAAAAAAGGGCGGTTGTTTGACGCGATCCACTTTTCCCGCTCTTTTCGGTTTTCCCCGTTGGTGAGCGTACCATTTCAACTTCCCGCTCTTTTCAAGATTTTTCACGCAAGACAAAACTAAATGGCGGAGAATGAGGGAAACGAAGGTGAGTTTGAAAACTTTCAAATTACATCTTTGAAGTCAATATTACTGAGAATTATCTTGATTCCCCTTTAATTTAAGTATTGGTAGGAGTGAAGTCTACCCTTTGCGCTAAAAATCATAAAATGTTCAATGATTTTAGAGTTTTCGCATCCCGCCATCGGCGGTACTAAAATCTTCCCTCAATCCTGTCGGTTTTTATCATCCCGATCACGACGTTTCACAGTCTATCATTTTCGGTGAATTCAATTAATAGCAAGTTATTGAGACTGTTAAACTAAAGTCAAATTAGCACTAGTACAAGCAAGACGCGGAAAAATATGAGCAGAACTCAGTTATAGGTGAGAATTGAAATTCGCTAAAACTACAATATTTCTGCATCGATTCTGCAAATAAATAACAACCTTACAACTTAGCTTATTAGCTTTAACGTCTGTAACTTTAATTTCGGTCTGTGTTTTTGATAAATGATTCGACTCTTTCTCTTAAACGATGTTTCGTCAAAATGTTTTGAAGAAAACCCGACTTTGCAAAAACAAAATATTGTATTAAGCTTATAGCGAATTATCACCCTGCGAGAGATAAACTTATATTTTTCTTCCCAATTCTCAGCCGCGGTAAAGTGTAAAGAGGCTCTGCTCGTAGGGCTAGACATGTTTTCACCAATAAAATGTAATTTAGAGCAGTATAATGCCACTGTGAACGCATAAAATCAATAAGTTAAGCTCATATATTACAACTACAGGAAGGTCTTAGTGTCTACTAAAATGTCATTTATTAAACAAATAAAAGCATTTAATTTAATTTCAATGCAAATGACACACTGATCAAAAGTGACATAACAAGCTAACCTGTTGGTCGACTTTTCTTCTTCAATATTAAATAGGATCATAGTCATCATCATCGATGGATCTCAAGTTGGACAGATGGGAGGAGAGACACATAAATCTTCTTATCTGTTGCTGGAAAGATCATAAAGGATTATTCGGCAATGGTAAAACAACCAAAAAAGAGGTGTTTCAAAAAACTGCAACAAGTTTCAACTCAAAGTCACATCTCAGAGTATCTGCAGATCAGTGTGCAAGAAAGTGGGCTAACCTGGAAGCCAAACTCAAAGAAGTTACAGATCATAACAACAAAAGTGGAAGTAGCCACAAGAAGTGGAAGTACTACTCTGAGATGGCTGATTGCATTGGAATGAATGCAGCTGGAAGGCCTACCTATACCCTTGAATCCTCATAATGGAGGTGTGGAAAGTGATAGTTTTGCTGATGGTGATTACTCAACTGAAACACCCCAAAAGAAGACCCCCAGAGAAAGGCCAGCAAAGAAACGCAAAAGCAGGTCGTCTGCATCAGAGATGCTCACATTTCTCCAGGAATACCAAGAGGAAAAAGAAGAAGTGAAAACAAAAAAGTCAAGATGATGGAAGAAATGAATGAGGACAAAGAATTATTTTGGGCAAATTTACTTCAAGTGTTGAAAAACAAATGATATGGTTTCACTTTAATTTGTATTTTTTACACATTTATGTGATAATAAGTTAAATGTACATTTGCTGGACAATTATATTTACAACACTTACAGTTTGTGCAATGTACTTTGAACTTCTACTTCTTGGCCTTATTTCCATATAGGTAAATTAAGTTGAAATGTTTAATTTGCAAAATTTAATGTTCTTTACAGTAATATTACCCATTTCATTCCCTCCATTCATGTAAGTTGAACTGTCTTTTGGCATATTCACATACTCTTATTCTTGATCATCCACACTTGAAATATAATTGAGTTCGGATGGTGCAGACTATTTATGTACCAGTACATGTACTCACTTAGTATGTGGCCAAATTTAAGGCTTTGGTACAACTAATTGATCAAGCCAGTATCCCTGAATTATGGCTCAAGTAAGGGCATAGTCCTGAGCTATGTTGTAGTCTTACCTTCTTCTTCTACATTGATTAATTTTGAAGGCTGCAAAATACTTTACTTTAAAGCATGAGATGTATTATTAATGTCAAATATTGTACTCATTATTTCAGTGATCTTCAAGCCACACTTGGAAAACAAACAAAAAAACTGACAATTAATTGTTGATTCTCTTAACTTTTCATACCTATTTTTTTTTCTTTGCATGATTAAATGCCATGCCCCCAGAAAACAGTGGCCTCAATAAATTCCCAGGCCCCTGGCGAAGTCCATCAAATATAGTTGTTAATAGTTAACCAAGCATTTTATTTGAAACCCCAAGTATATTGGAACTGGCCATGCACTGACTTGTAACTGATTGGTTTTTTATTAATCAATAGATGAATTGATCTGAGTAGGTTCATGAGCATTCTTGTCCCCAGGTGCCAACCATATTTGGTGGTTGTTTTTAATCTCCATTTTAAGAGGAATCACCATAACTCGGACAACCCAGAGGGTACTCAGGATTTCGCGGCAGCGATGATTCAAGACCCAAGCGAAGGGGTGTCTGGAAAACCCGAATAGCGAATAGCGAATAGTCGCGAATACCGAACAGCGAATAGTCACGAATAGTGCGAATAGTGCGAATAGTGCGAATAGTGGCGAATGGTCGCGAATAGTGACGAATAGTGACGAATAGTAACAAATGGTGGCAAATAAGGGTGGAGGGGAGGGGGGGGGGATTGTGATGAAATGACGAAAATTTGGTACCCAGTACTTCCTGGTCAACCGCGCAGCAACGTTGGATGGGATTTTCCTGCTAAAAAAGCAGAGATGTGTCGGCGAAGGACAGCTTGGGCCCTGAGAAGAAAAGGTAATAAATGCACTGAAATCCTGTTGCTTATTTGGATAATTAATTAACGCAACGGTTATCAGAGTAGCTCGTTTGTCTCTTTAATCACAAACCACTTGCCTCACATTTTGATTTTATTCCTTTTTACAGAACGTGTCTCGCCGGATCGGACAGCACAGATGAGGATGATGAAATGTGAGTATCTAAAATATATGTTCGGGCGCCACTGTGCGAGGAGATGATCATGAGCTTGATGTATTAATGAAAGTGATTTATATTTTTGCATTTTGACGTTTGTTCTTCTTTAGAGTGTGTAAAAGCATGCACGAAACTCTCTTTCGACGACAGGTGAGCATATTATTTGCTTTGATTACGCGATTGTTCAGCATAAGGCGGTGACTATTGAAGACTATTCGTCACTATTCGCTACTATTCGTCACTATTCGTCACTATTCGCACTGTTCGTACTATTCGCTATTCGCGACTATTCGCTGTTCGCTATTCGCACTATTCGCTATTCGCTATTCGGGTTTTCCTGACACCCCAAGCGAAGCGATCGGCCACTTGTCTTGACGTCTCGTTAACATTAGCCAGCATCCACAAATATATCAAAATTTGTTTCTCTGGTGGAATTGGAGTCCTCCCGAACTGGTTTAAACCCACATTAAGGCAGCCAGAGGTAACAATTTCTCGCTTGAGCAACTCACAGGTGTTGCGAGTCAGCCGAAAATGGCAGTTTTTATACTAGAGACGCATAATTCGTCTGGGACGAACTTGGGCAAACAGTTTTTCTGCGTCTGTTAAATTCGTCTAGTATAAAGACGGCCACAAGACGCATTATGCGTCTGGACTAAGAATCTATTTTAGTGCGTCTTCGAAGACGCACTAAACTGGAAAGTTCGTTCAGACGCATTATGCGTCTAGTGCCCGTCTTTATACTGGACGAATTTAACAGACGCAGAAGAAATGTTTGCCCAAGTTCGTCCAAGACGAATTATTCGTCTCATATAGTTCGTCCCGTCTTTACACCAGACGGATAACATAACAGACGCATGATTCGTCTGGACGGATTATGCGTCTCTAGTATAAAAACGGCCAATGACTCCTAAATTCGTCCCCAAAATATGATGGCACAGTTTCTTCGAAGTAGCCTTGGATTCTACCGAAGCTTCGTCGCATCACCGTAGAACCCACAGCAAGTACAAAAATGTCGTCGTCGGACTCTATCAACTCATGGCAGTCCTCGCCGTCGTCCAAAACAGCTAACAAAACCCCGTGTGGCGCCATTTTTAATTGTTTTCAATTAGCCACTTGTTGTCATAGTGACAGTGAATCAACCGCTACAATACCTCATCGGGGGCTCAAATATCTGTTTGGCACATGGTTGATGGTTCACGACCCGTTCCCCCCGTCCTTTCGGGATGGAAATTCGCCTACCATTAATAGGGAAAATTTCCTCCGGATGGTTTCGTGTAAATGGTAAGCACCCTAGAGCTCGAAGTTAACTTTTTAGTCCACTTGCAAAGTTTTGCTAGTAAGATTTTTTTCCACTTGCGATTGCCCTAAAAGCAGTGAGTCTCACGGCAGAATCGTGAGACTTGCTTCAGAGGTCTGTGTCAGAGGTCGAAGGCCCCAAAGGCCTCTTGAAATAAAGAAGTTCTTTTTGACATATGCAATGAAAACGATAGCTCCAAAACCACGAGGAACAACAACAACACGCGAATGCGCAGGTGCGGCACAGAGCCTCGCTGCAATACTACCAGCCAGTGGCTAACAAAAAACGTGCTCTGTAACGGCAGTCTTATTATTTGTCTATTTGCTGACTTAACTCCTGTACTGCGGGCTCCCCGATTTTGAAAGAATAGCATGTCGTGTCGATATCGCGCGTACATCGCGTATACATCGCAACATATCGCAATAATCTCGCGTCGTTGTTTTTCTCTTCCATCGTTTTTATAGTTAAGTTAAGCACGAAGTTGCTTAAGTTAAGAAGTTGCTTAAGTTAAGAAGTTGGTTAAACTAAGAAGTTGTTTAAGCTAAGAAGTT
>NC_090883.1:35557476-35559976 GCF_036669925.1 Montipora capricornis
AACACTTCTCGGCAATACAGTAGATACTAAATGGTAAAGTGAGAGAAAAACGAAAAACGTTTCGTTATAAAAAACTGCTATAAAGTATTTTTAAACATACTAAACGCTAAAAATTTTTAAAACACGACGGCATTTGGAGTCTATCCTAACGTCAATATCAAGTGAAAAAGGTAAAAAATGGAAATTGATTATAACTACTTAAGGCACAATAGCTACAATAATACTACAAATTAAACAAAATCTGCTTGAAAATTTAAAGAAGGCTTGATTTTTGTAATGAATAACGTTTCAGAAACCAAACTGTCGAATCGAATTCCTCTGGCAATTTCCAAGAATTTTAAATTGGCTTGCTTTTTGTGGTAGTGCACTGTGCACTACACACTATGTCCCGGGTTGTAAGAGTCCGTAGCCCGCAGCGCGTGCATAACCCACGAACATAAACAGGTCTGTTGGAGGCGTGCTTGAGTTTCAACAAAATGAGCTCCAAAATCGGCAATAATTTGTGACGCTGATGAATAATAAGCTAAAGGCAGCTGCTATTTCCAGAACGATGGAATTACCTAGTGATAAATAACCTCGTCTAGGACGGTAAATTTTAGATTTTGCAGAAACAATGGTTAACAAGAGTTGGGCGATTGTGATCTTTGTGTTGAATTCGCACATTTCTTGTCAGTCTTTAAAACACTTGAAAGAAAAAAAAATTAGCAAAAACAACAACCCGGTGTCTTGCCATCATTTTGACCCAGATGTATCCTTTGTCTCCGTGTAACTTGGTTACGGCGCCCGCTGAATTCGATGTCATTTCCGATTTTGCGATTTACTTGTGCAGCCAGAAGTACAATAGCAAAAATTGAACGTAGCAAAAATCCCCCAAAATGTTTTTCGCTGATGGTAACTTTCTATATTCGTGGTTCAAAATAATGTTGTTTTCATGTCGCAAATTTTGTTGCTGATGGCAAAATACTGTATTCTCGATCGACCGTCCTGAAAACTTCTCTCTGCTCTTCCTAAAAACTGTGTATCAATATTTATTTACTTTTGCATCAATATTTGTTTTGCATAAAGCAGGCTAGCAAAATCTGTACCTTCGTTGGTTCGTATTTTTTAGCGTTAAAATAGAAATTTCTGTCCTATGTTTCTGATACACAGTGATATATTTTTAGGTCACCCATCCAGGTATTAACCGCACCGGACAGGGTTAACTCCAGTGAACTTTTGTTTAAGAAATCTGTCACACGCTCAGAGTGCACGCTTAAGAGCCAACAGACGGATTTTTCGCGCGTTGCTAAGGAAGTGAAATGTCACCTCCGGTAACTGACGTCATCATATTATGAGCTGACAAGAAAACTCACTCACAAGCAAAAGTCACCGCACAAACTGTTGTTTCCATCGAAGGTTTTTCCTCGCCCTTCCTAGCGCTCGTTCTTAGATCAACCGCGCATGCGTAAACGAACTGACTTCCGGTTTAAGAAAAAAGCTAAATTTCCGGCGGTTTTAAATTGAATTAAATTTTTTTATATGGCACGTTTCACCCCCATATACAGAATATAGCTAAGCATTGATTTTTTAAAATCATTTTTTTTGATCGTTTATGTCTTTAAAAAGAACATTTTTCAAAATAAAAAGAAGACCACGCTTAGCTAGATGCAAAAACGAATACAAATTATCAAACCATCGATTAAATACCAAAATTGCGTAGCGCGGAGACAAATTTAGAGTTTTCTTTTATTGGTCACGTGACCATGGGCGTGGTATGATGACGTCATATTTAGGGTCATTGGCTTACAAAAGTTGGAAACTGACCAAAATAATGCCAAATTCTCTCAAATTACTTAACCATTACGTCCTTAGCAACGCACCCCAAAAAACACGTCAGTGAGCCCTTAAACTTGTGGTGAAAAAGAAGTTGTAAGGGAACTTGAAAATGATCAACATGTCAGCATCGAAGCCAATGTTTCTCGATTCCCTTTTATTTTCTTCAATCTTTCTTGGTTTAGTATTTAGCTAGTAACCTATAACCACTTGTCTTCTCAGGTGTCGGGCGTTGTACCCAAGATAATCTGCAAAGCAGAGATCACATGAAAAATAATACTCAGCGCATTGCTGATTAACAATTACTTTCTTGACCTTTTCTTGGCTTAAGTTTCTGTTTTAGTTTTGTGCTCACAAAAACAGGATGAATAAAAACTCTCGACTTATGGCTAAGGTCACATAGTTGCCTCCGAACGGCATTAGGGACTTTAAAGCAAGGACTAACGTAGGTGACTAGTACGGTAACCGGAAGTGATATTTCTTCCCACCATGCGAGGGTGGCCTGATTTCTAGCTGTAGTACACTTTCCGAATACGTAGAAGATAATGACCGGCCGTAGTGGAAAGTGAGTAAGTATTTTGTTGTACATGACATGCTTAATATGTTATTGCTTCAACCGAAATGTCAAGATACGGGCATTTTATCCATGTCATCAAGGTGAAAATCGAAATATCAAATATTCAGCTTG
>NC_090883.1:35569976-35577476 GCF_036669925.1 Montipora capricornis
TTTTTCCAATACGTAGTCTGCTCATCTGTGCATCTCTTTTCAAACGAACTGTCAAAGTTATATTTGTGATCATGTTAAATATCTGAGTCGAATAAGAGAAGGGGATGTGTGCCAGCTCATTTTTTTTCTCAGTCCAAAATTTACAAGTTTTGAATTTGGGTGCAAAGAACATTTGCAAATCGACAACAAGAGAAATGTTTTGGCAGCGAAGCCGCGAGAAGAATGGGGAAAAGGCTAGCGCTTGCTGGGTGTCCACGCATCGTAACACCTTTCCCGTCTCCTTTGCCCCCCGTCCTAAAGACTGCGTTCTGTTTTCTAGCACCATCGATGCAGGTCACTTTTCGGGAGAAGAACCGCAAGAGCAGCATGATACCATTTTCTCGAGAAGAGCGATATAGGGGGCCTTGCTTCTGACTTTCTTCACAGGTGTTTTCAATGAAAAGCGCTCACAGAGTGACGCAGGAAGCCACGCTTCAGGCTCTTTAGTCCTCCTTTCTTAACCAGGCACAGATGTCGTTTTGGTCGTAAATAATAGGGTGCTCTTTTTGAAGGCGATAAAGGATGTCGTGTTGAGCGGTGTCAAAATTAATTTCTTCTCAAGTTGCGAAGCACGAATGTCATTATCCGCCACGATGTTGTGGCACGATTTTGCGGCAAGATGTGAAAATGACTTGCTGGGGTATCAGGAACTCTGAACACGCGATTTCCATCGGGTCGAATGGATCTTCTCATTTTCCAAGCTACTCTTTCGGAATCCAGCTTTCTCCCAGTTGTCTGGCCAATGTTGAATTAGCTTCAAGATTTTTGTGCTTCATTGAACCGTTACGACTTTCGATTCTGAATTCTTTTAGGACCAGTCCCTGTTATGCGTTAGAAATAGTTTCATCGGTCTCATATGGCACTCGAGATATTAGGGTCGGTTTTTACCAACAACTTTCGCTAAAAGAGACGCATATTGTGTCTTCGCAAGGTCTAACAGTGATTGTCTCTTCAGTGACTTAAAACACTTTTCAAATGAAAGATGAAGCTCAAGAGATGAAAATCGCTGAAAGACGCGCCTTCAACCTTCATTGGGGCAGGCGAAGGCCTCCATCAAGGCAGCTTCTCCTGCAGTCGCAGCTGCATGCAGGTTTTATTAGAAGTCAGAGGGTTGAATGCACCTATAGAAAAGTGAGGGGACATCAAGCTTTTCGGTGAAGCGACGATCCGTTTTTAAGGAAAGAATAGAAATATACAACAGCTTCGAGGGAGGAAAAGGCGTGTTTTGAAGGGCAGTGTCACGTTATTTTAGTGAAACTTCAAAACACTAAAAGACGTTCTTGCATCAATGAAAACCAAAAGATAATGCTGTAATTGTGTTGCCAATGACCATTGAAGTGTAGTGAAGCTATTCTTTCTTGTTTGCACCCAAGGAGGGTTGTCCAATACACCTGAATAGATACGAGTCGTAAAAAAGCTGTGCAGATGAGTTGCTGTCGATTCGTACGAGTCGTGCCCATGTGATACGATCCGTTGTGAAATGAAGAAATGCATCTCATTAGGGGGACTTAGAATATTTCTAACATGCTGTAGGTCAAGAAACCCTTCTCCGAGTTGTCGATTTCGTTCGATTGAGCCAATTAGCATAAATTCAGTGTTAGCACTGTTCAAAGTAGAATTCTTTTACAACGTGCCATACACACTTTCCCTTGTTTGTTTGTCAGCGCAGGCTCCGAAGTATACACTCTTTCGCTTGACGGCACGGGCTCTTAGAACGAAGCATACACGCTTTCCCTTGTTTGTTTGTCGGCGCAGGCTCCGAGGTATACAATGGACTTTTAGCTCGCTTGTCGGCAATGTAACTCTTCCGTTAAAATCGCTGTTCTTGAAAAGGGAACCCTCAGAGGCTCCATGGGTAAGAATCGTGGGTAGTTTATTAATGAATATTTGTGCTGCAATTGTGGAATCGTAATGGATCATGATTTGTGAAGTAACTTGCAATTAGGGAATGTATTTTAGATACTCATAAGTCACGACATCCATTTCTTTCTGGCACCGGCTCTTAGAAAGCTTTTACAACGTGTTTTACACACTTCCCCTGTTTGTTCGTCGGCACAGGCTTTTCAACGAGGCATACACATTTCCCTTGTTTGTTTGTCGGCGCAGGCTTCGAGGTAACCTGCGATCAGACCCATTTTTAGCTTCGCCCATATGTTCTCTTATGTCGTCGTTCGCTAAAATTGGGCCTGACCAAAAGTCTCTCAAGAATTCCGGACGGTCGGCCAAATTTTGGCCGACCAAACTCGTAATCTGATTGGCTGTTGAGACGCCGGAAGTGAAAATGTTATCATGATTGCGCGGAGCTCTCGCGAAGTCCTCGAGACTCATCCGCCATAAGTGTACGAAGAATCGAAAGTTGCTGCCTTTTGTTCTTACAATGACGTGGACGGTTCAACTTGATTTTATTTGTATAAATGGAGAGATGCCATCTGAAACATCTCATAACTTGTCCAGAATCGGGTTTGAATATCTGGAAAGAGTGAAATTAGCGATTCCGTTGTCGAGCTCTGTGGCCATGTGGTTGAAAGTACTTTGGCAAAAACTTCCCTGATGTTTTGAAAGCTAAATAGCTGGTTCTTTCAAATGGCAATGAAAGCCGATGCATATTGGTTCCCTGAATGAGACAAAGGACATATATATCAACAGGAGGAGATGCTGATAAAATTGCAAGTTAAGCGAATGCATGTTTTGAATAACTGTGTATCAAACGGCTTTATATACTTACTGTACATGACACGGTTTGTTTGCACAATTTGGAGTCAAGACTTTAACTCGCACTCCAGAAACTAAAATGGCATGTTTCCAGAGAGACCAATTGTACAAAAATAAAAGAAACTTTGCGAGTCCATCTTACTGTTCGTACTCCATCAAGAAATTAACGGCGCAAACTTATTATGATTTTACTGCGCGCAATTCTAGAAATACCGTCTGCAACTGAAGATATTACCCGAAAAAATCACCAAAGAAACCTTCATGGGCAAACACGTTAAAGGAATAATGTATTTCTCTTTTTTTTTTTGCGTTAAAAATCTATTGCCAAACCGTCCAACGGCAAAATGCTAGGTTATCTCAATTACAAATTAAGATGTCAAGCTTAAAAGATTGCATATTCAGTGAAGTTCGGAGGAAGAATCACACCGGCCTTTGCCGCAATATAGTCGTCGAAAAGGTACAGAAAGTAACATTCCCCATGCTTTACAGCCGATTTCAGTTTTTGAAACATGATTCGCCCGTGCATGATTCGCCAGTCGTGATTCGACTGCGAGGCTACCACAGCTCAGCAAATTTCGTAAATGATGAGATATTAAGTGTAAACATAAGACTATTTTCGACGAAATTTAAGGTAAAAACCTCGGTAGCATTTATTTAAGATACATGTAAGTCACGATTTTCAGCTTTTATCGGCAAAAGCAGCGCAGATCGACGCGGTTTAACTAGACTGGCGCATCACGTCTCTTATTCAGCAGGTAAACCTCAATTACATGGTATTTTCACTGAATTCATCACAGGAGGTAAAAATGAATACCAACACGCGTGAGAGGGCAGAAATTGTCCCTTGCAATAATTTATTTTCAAGCCATCATCAATCGCTGATGAGTGAAATATTACATTTCTTGATAGGAAGGCGTTACACATTTTCGACTCGTGTTGAAACTTGAAGAGAAAATTAATTGAACAATTCGGGTACGGGGTAAAATACCTAATTGTGCATACGCTTTGCGGACATTGTAGTGTCATTTGTTGTCGTACTTTGGTGTCATTTGTTGTCGTATTTTGCCGAGATGTAGCTAAAGTTGAAGCACAACTTGAAAATGCGAATGACAAAATGAAACTGACATGTTACTGTCGCGCCGCCGAAGTGATACAAATTGAGTCAACTCTGGCAATAACTAATAGTCATGAGGCTCAAAACTCAAAAAAGATACATACATATTGAAGGAAAATATAATTTGCCGTCGAACAAATCCTTGCAGAACGTATTTCTCTGGTCAAATGTTGCTACTTTAAATGCAGTAACCCTTTTTGTGCTAATCGCAGCCGGCTAACTTTGTCATTTCCGTACTTTTCGCTTTTCTTCTGGCGTAAAAGGTGTTCCAAAATTCCAGCAAAGCTGCTAATACACCATCGTCACCTATCTGTTAATGAAAGAATGCGAGCATTAGCGAGCTTTTGATCACAAAATATATTTTGTCGGCTATGATTACATCGGCAACCGCAAGAAATACTACTGATTGTGCCGCCGGGCCTCAAATTGCCCCCTTTCCAAACGCTCAAGGTTGTTCTTCTGGTAGAAAACAATCCGTATGGCCACTTTTTGCTTTGCCATCCTTTATTTTACATAATGCAGGCTCTGCCTCCCGCTTGTTATCGAAGAGTTTTACTGCCGTTTCCACGCTTCTTGTTAGAGTCACGTGATTATGGTCGAATCACGACGGGCGAATCATGCACGGGCGAATCATGTTTCAAAAACCCGGGTCTATACACTGCACTGAAATCGGCTGTAAATGTGTTTAAAGCCAACGGTAACCTCGAATTCGTTGATAATATTCCTCCCACGGTAATTAACTCTGGTCAAAACAAACTAGCGTGAATCTGCCGTCCACGCGTGTATTGGTGTAATGGAAGTAAATTTGATTGGCCGACGAAGGACATGTCAATCAATCAAAAAAAGTGGGTGGAAGGAATTTCGAAGAGGAATTTGGTCAGGCTCTATTTTTCGTTTCGCCAACTCCACATTACGTACCACGCGAAATTAAAATAGAGCCTGATCGCATATACACACTTTCGGTTGTCGGCACAGGCTTTTAGAACGAGGCGTGCACACTTTCCCTGCGTTCGTGTAAACCTTTGACGGCATGGCTTTTGAGAACGAAGGGAATACGATACCCTTCTGTTGGGCTCGCTCCATTAGGTTGGCTAAATTCTTGTCATGTTCCTACTCTGTGGAACCAAAGACGAAGGAATTTATCTGCTATGCCTGTGACGCCATTGAGGCCTTCGAGTGCTGAGTCAAACTATTTCTGGAATACTTCTTGGGAAACAATGAGGCCAAAGGGTAGCCGGGTGAATCGGAACCTTCCACATTTGCGCTTTATAAGTGAAATAAATTATTATTATTATAAGGGAGTACCTAACGTAGTAAGGTAGGAGCTGAATTTATACAGTGGGACGTGTCAATACCCTTTCTTTGCATCTACTAGGGTGAAGAACTTGGCATTACTCAACTGGGTCACCACCTCCTCAATTGTCTTGGTGTAATGTTGTTCTCTCTTGATCCATATATATAGATAACGTGGGCCGGTCTAGGCAGACTCTCAGCTTTGTGATTTCTCCCTTATCGTTAGTTGACTCTGACAGGACAATGCTATTTACCCAGTCTGTGAGTGTGTCAACCCTGGTAATGACACCTAACTCTCGCATCTTGTCAATCTCTTGTCTATAGAGCTCTCTTAGATGGACTGGTACTGATCGTGGAGGGTGGACGATAGGCTCTGCCCCAGGTTCAAGAGTTACGTGGTATGGTTTCCTATGGAATTCTCCAAATCCATCAAAACGGTCTTGGAAGTCAGTGAGGAGTTTCTCTTTGGTGAGCGGAGTGTACGATCTTTCACCTGACTGGTTGCTGGGTGGGTGATTGGTTGCTTCTTTTCTCTCTAGTTTCTTTGCAAGGTTGCCGTTAAAGTTCACAAGTTCTAAGTCGCTGCAAGTTTTACACCCCAACACTGGTGGGCTAAGGACTTTATTAACTTCGAAGGTGTGGTGTGTATACAACTGGCGAGAGCCAAGGTTGTCTATACTGTGTCCTCCGTAAGTGGCGATTTTGCACTGGGGTGGACCAAGTTGTCTCTGCCTAGGGTCTGTTACTACTTTCTCAAGATCTGATTCTCTGCACCTACCTGTGGTATGATTTAGCGGTAAACTGCATTTCAATCAGTTCTTTGGTTATGGTGTGACTGGATGTCGTCAAATTCACCCGTGCAATTGTTTGCCTGCGAACATTGTTCTGCATTTAATGCTCCTAAGAAGATATTTTCATCAGGGTCAGATTCCCCTGGGTCGTTGCTTTCACCATGGAGTGCTTTTACACCCGAAGGTTTCGTTTTCAAGCGCATATGTTGGTAGTGTCCAACTTTTTGACAGTTAAAACACTTCGAATTGATTTCACCACCACATCTCCCACACCCGGATTTAGGTTTGTCAGTCTGTTTAGGCTCTTTGCCTTTGTGACCTCCTCGTCTCGGCCCTTTCCAGGTTTTCTTTTTGGCTGGGTTTTCCCCTTGCTGAATTTTTTTTTTTTTGTCAAGGAGATTAACTTGATTGTAGTTTGTCATGGCAGCTAATTGAATCTTAGTTGCTTCTTCTGCGCGCGCGATTTCTCTAGCTTTCTGAAGGGTTAGTTTGTTTCCTTCTGCAATACAATAGTTTCGTACAGTGTCTGAGTCTACTCCAAACACAAGTGCATCACGCAATAATTCATCATTCATGTCGGCTGGGTAGCCACTATTTTGAACCAGCAGTTTCGCTTCTGTGAGAAATTCATCTAGGGGTCGGTTGTTTTGTTTTAAGCTTCGGAGATAAAAGCGATTCAATATGTAATTTGTACGGTGGCCCAGAAGGCTCAAACACAAACAAAAAAGAAAAAGCAAATTAAAAAATAAATAAGACGCAAAAAAAAAAAAAAAAAAACGAAAAGAAAAAAGCAAATAAAAAAGTGAAACGCAAACAAAAAAAGAAAACGCCAATTAAAAAAAAAAGAGAACGCAAAGAAAAAAAAAAGCACAAACAAAAAACCAAAACGCAAATAAAAATTTTAAGCGGTTAGGAGTCTATGTATGACCCCACGAAATGTCCTGAGCGCCTAATTCCTGTGTATGACCCACCATATGTACGACCATGCCAACTAATGCAATAAGTGAAGTACCAGGAGTAGCTGTAGTACCTGTAGTACATGTAGTAGCTGTAGTACGTCTAGTAGCTGTAGTACCTGTAGTACGTGTAATAGCTGTAGCGCCTGTACTGACGTGTTTTTGCTGTAGTATCGATCTGTACTCATGTAGTAGCTGTAGTACGTGTTTTAGCTGTAGTACCTGTAGTGCGTGTTTTAGCTGTAGTAGCTGTAGTACGTGTACTTGCTGTAGTGGCTGTTACAGTAGTAGGTGTAGTAGGGATAGTAGGTGTGGTACCTGTAGTACCTGCAATACGTGTAGTAGCTGTAGTATGTGTGGTAGCGGTAGTGTATTTAGTAAATAAACCCCTTTGGGCCGCTCGTATGTTGGCTGATAATGTCCGCAGCTGATAGATTATCCGACAAATGAATATTTGGCCGTGAAGCGAAGCTTCGAGGGTAATTATGAAATTAATTTTCATAAAAAAAAGCCAGTGTTGATCTGATGGCGATGCTTCGTATTTTTTCGATGCACAGTTCAAAATTTGATTAGAAAGAAAGCGTGTCGGTCTGAG
>NC_090883.1:35582476-35589976 GCF_036669925.1 Montipora capricornis
GGGAGGCGCGATGGGCTCATGGTTAGTTTGCTCGACTCAGGATCGAGTAGTCCGGGTTCGGGTCCTGGCCGGGGACATTGGGTCATGTACTTGGGCAGGACACTTTACTCTCACAGTGTCTTTCTTCACCCACGTGTATAAATGGGTACCAGCAAATTTAATGCTGGGGGTAACCTTGCGATAGACTAGCATCCCATCCAGGGGGAAGTAGAAGTACTACTAGTAGCTTCATGCGACAGTAACCGGAGATAAGTGCCGGCCTGATGAGCCACTAGACTCGAAGCAGACTTAACCTTTACCTTTGGGGCTCATTTCTTGAAATTCAAGCAAGCTTCCAGCAGACATGTTTATTTCGTGTTTCACCCAGTTATTTTCCGGTGTGGCTGTTTAATGGCATGAGGATTTGAAAAGGCTTTTCAGCTTTGTTTTCCCTCTCACCTAACTCACAGGCGGCTTCCGCTTCTCTATTTTGCATACAGTTGTAATTTTTTAAAAGAAAAGTGGACCCAAAATGGCGTGAATAAATGACAAGAGAAGAAAGAGGCTATCAGTGAAATCAACAGACACAAACTAGCCGATATAATCTACATGTTTACCAATCAGCAAAGTTAAAGTAGTGTTGCCGAACGTACACTTCAGGGGTTTCATTAATTAAGGTTTGAAGCAGGAGGAGAAATCAGAGAAATTCAGAGAAATCGACCGATACGCGAATATTTTACGAATTTTTTTTCTATGGGCTGTGAACATTCTTCGTCTTTCCAAACGGGAGAGTGAAGACACAGATACGTGCATGCATGCGGGCCGTTCTCGTCACCAGAGCCTTGACGTAGAGTTCACATGGTGCGCCAATAAAATATGTCGTTTTATTTTCGACAAAGTTACGTTTTCCAGACCTTACAAAAATTAGCCAATGATAACTAACGTTACAATTTGTGGATACGAGGAAAACCAAACGGCCCCCATTTTATAACGTGGGCTGCCCTAAAGGGCAACCCACCTAAAAATAGTTTTCTACTGTTTTTCTTTCCGTTGCGAGGAAATTGCTGTTGAATGTTTTTCGATGCAGGCAGAGAAGTTGACCCGGTCTTGGACAGTCAAAATATTATGGTCGACTGGTGAATTTCTTTCTTGTTTATTTGACCTGCAGAATGTCTGTGGATTGTGAGCTTGCGTGACGATCTCCGTAGACGGGAAAAGAGTGATTTATGATTTAAGACATTTAAACATGTCTGTTGATTTGACGATAACGTACTCAAACAGTTTTCATACTCTTTTCATTAAGAAAATTAAGAAAGGAAAAAGGCGACAATTGGGCCGCAAACAAACATCAATTTTTTACTGTTATAATTCAAGAAAACCGTAAATTAGTTTCGTAATTCATGTACGCGCTGTAGGTCTACAAATCTTACTCTCACTCACTCACTCACTCACTCACACAGCCCCGATGACAATGTGTGTAGTGCACTTATAAAGTGCACAACCACAGAAACTGCCTAGGTGATTATCTCGTAATAATAACCTCGCGTGCAACCAATCAGCGCAGTAATATTCAATGATCACACATGTAATTACACTAAATGCAAACATAATAAAATCTGGGGGTAGGGTGATAGTTTTTTGAACAAAATCGTGCTTTCTTTTCCTGAAAACGTTCAATCGGATGTTGCTGTGTCCTTCTTGAAGTGGGGATCCCATGCTGTGCACTGAAGCACATTCTAACTTTGGCTAAACTAATGACAAATGTGTAGTTACTTTCACATCTATTGGATAGCTCCAGAAATTTCTTTAATCAAACCCAAAATCTTCTTGGCTTTCCCAGTAACTGTCGAAATGTGTGGAGAGCATTTTAGATCGGTTGTTAAAGTGATTCCGAGGTAAGGTATTTGAGTCCACCAAGACCAACTCCGCAAACGACATTCTTTTTATTGGTGACTTTTTGTTGGAAATACATATTGCCTTGCACTTTGAGGGATTGAACACCATTTGCAATTTGTCTTGTCAAACCTCAAATGGATGTAGATCGTCATGGAGTCGATCCGTGACAGTCGTCTTTGCTGGTGTTAAGATTTGCTACGTCGAGGTTCTAATACAGCGACTTTGACTGAGTGGGACTTGGGTGGCCACGGCGTATTTCGCCCCAAACTTTCTTTCTAGTACGGAATAAACAAACTTCGCGGCGTAAAATAAATCGTGTTCTTCGTCTTCTTTTATAAGTTAATGTGCAAATGCCTTCCTTTAAAGATACTAGGGACTTTCGTTTGAGTTTCATATGATATGAAACTAGACGCTCCGGGAGCGTAAACTGGGCTGCCTGTGACACGTCTAACACAAAAACAGAGGACACTGAGTTGGGTAGTTTTATAGGTGCTGAAACCAGATTTTCCCAGGAAAAATGCTGGCTGGGCCAATCCGAAAATAAAAATGAAAAAAGCCTAGGAACCCAAGA
This sequence comes from Montipora capricornis, assembly GCF_036669925.1. Classification (NCBI taxonomy): domain Eukaryota; kingdom Metazoa; phylum Cnidaria; class Anthozoa; order Scleractinia; family Acroporidae; genus Montipora; species Montipora capricornis. The sequence goes on from NC_090883.1 coordinate 35,584,923, forward strand.
GGTACTCCTGGTAACTCCTGCAATGGAAGAAGCAGCCCAGAGGATCGAGCTCGCATGCGACATATTTCTCATCATCGCCAGCGCTGCTTAGTCCGGAAACGAACCTACTTATTTTTTAAATACATGTAGCTTCTTGTTTGTGAATAATTGTTGCAAAAATTAAATTTGATCAAGAACGTAAAAATTCACCCTTAAAGAAATATTGTTGGCTTCCCAAATAAACTTCATTTTACACTAGAATGACCAAACAAATATTTTATGACTTGCAAAACTATGGCTGCCTATTAATCATTTGCAAGAAAGAAAACTTGAAATGCAAAATGGCTAAAAATGTTTGTCATCTTTATGAAAACAACACGCATATCAAATACCAACGCACATATACAAATTAGTAATCGACGAAGGCAGAAAAATCTCACAAAAACCTTTTCCAGCCACAACTTTTGTTGAAACAAACAATATATTTGCTATTAGAGGGAAAACGTCCCATTTCAGTGCGTCCGTGTAAACAAGCAACACCCTCCGCGTCAAAAACCACACGCAGCTAAATAATTTCCCACCAGTGTTCAGGATCAAACCCTTTTCTAAAGAACCCTTTCCTTGAATAATGAGTCAAAAAATGGACAACAACCTTTCCATCAGTAGGTCTTGACTAACAAGAATGAGTCAAATTTCCAATTGTTTTTTATTACCTGAAGACTGTGCAGAGTTGAGTACAAATAAATATAAGTAGCCAAGTCACAAATAGGGAGCTATTAAAGCTCGCGACGTTTTGAGCCACGAACGGCAGCGGGAAGTGAACATATCGCATTGCAGGACAGTAGCCTCACAGATTTTGAAACTTCTCGTCTCTAATAGAGAAATGATACTAAATGAATACAAACGTGATTGTGTGAAGACAACTTAAAAGGGAAAATAGCTCACTTCCGGTTGCCATCCGTGGGTCAAAAACGTCACGTGCTTACGAAGATCCCTGATACCTAAGGCGCTCGCAAACGAGGAAACAACGTTGCGGAAACATTGTTGCGGAAGCAAGTGTTTCCCAGTTTTTGTCCCCAGGAAAAATTTGTTGCGAAGCAAAATTTGCTTCCTGGGAAGCAAACATGTTTCTGAATTTGTTCAGAACCACTTTGCTTCCTCAGCAAATGTTTCCTCGTTTGCGAGCCGAGGAAACACACCGAGAAACAATGTTTTTTATCTCAACTCCCGCTTAAACTACCGGTGCGAAACTAGGAGCTCTGAGTGACGTCGCACTAGTTTGCTGAAGAGATTGACGAGAGATTAATTGATGATAACCAGAGAACGCAGTACTACTCCCCGGAGGCTACGAAAAGATGTTATGTGGCCCTTATAGTTTAAGTGAAAGCCATCAGGCGCATAAAAGTTTGCCTTCGACCGCCAAAACCCTCCGTGATTCCAAAAAACGGTATAAGGGATTGGCTCTAACACCACCTTAAGATATCGTGTTAACATGCCGACTTTTAAGTTAAACGTCTCAGCTGAATCGTGACGAGTAGTTTGGCACACACACAACAACTTCACCCCATATGACTCATGCAATAAATAAACAAAGTCTTCAATAGCAGAGCCTACTTGCAATGGTGAAAGAGTATTATATACTAACCAAGTCGTTATTGCGTAGCTGAAGAATGACTATGTCAGGGCGGGAAGAATGGACAGTGGGGAGGTCGAACCCTAACGTATTTCCAACCGTTCTATCCCCCACTCCATGCCAGCGTAGTTGTACAGGCATGGAAAGGTAAAGGCCTAAATCAAAATCTGTTGGGTGACTAACAACGAAATGCTTTATGCGCTGAATAATAGAATAGGCTCGATTTCCGCCGCTCTCTCGTGTACGGTCTACGTGTGAGTTCGGGGGAGGAGCGCGGGCTCGTTTCCCGAACCGCGGTTGGAAATCGAGCCAATAAAAGGAATTAACGCTCGTGGAATAGAATAAGCCTCGTGTGAATTACTGGCGAACAAGACACGATCAGCTGAGGGAAGGAAAATACTAAAAGGAACCAAGTTAAGATGAACAATGTGAAAAACTTGCCTGAAATGTTCTCCTGGTGTACGAGAAAACGGTGTCAGGATGTTAACACGACGAGAACGAAGGCAAGAAGGAACTCACGATAAACTGAACTTGCCTTTAGCCTTGTTGTCATCCGAACTATTCCTTTTTCGTTGGCTAGTTGTCAAACAATGCCCACGCCTCATACGCTAGCGGAGAAACTTAACATGGCATTTAATCAGCTATGACAGGCCTCGAAGTAAAATGACATTATGATTATGTCATAATGTTTGTTTTCCGCAATAACGTTTCCTCGTTTGCGGGCGCCTTTATAACTATTGAAGGAGTCGTCAGCAGATAACCTAAGAGAGGTTTGCAGGTTATCCGGTAGGTCATTCTCATATGACAAAAACATCAGTAGACCTAGAACCGTGAATTGCCGGACAACAGATATAACAAAGACAGATTGGGAAGATTTTCTTTGACACACCACTGTCTGTTACAACCCGCACTCGTTGCCAAATTCATCTCTAACCAACCAACAACCGAAATCACCGTAAATGGATCGAGTGTTGGAACGCATATAAAAAGAGCCCAGCCCCATATGGTCAACCCCACACGGTCAGGAATAGTGTTGTTGACCTTTTGCCCTTTCCATCATGCAACGCGGTCCGTGCAGAAATTTGGAAGAGACCGAAACTCTTCTCCATGATTGTGATATTTGAAATTTGGCGTCAACCAGATATAAGATCGAGTAGATCGTCGGCACAGGTGAAAAGTATCCATAACGTACCGGTATCTTGTAGGAGATACTTCGCTTTTCGGTTGGAAGGGGCAAATTTCCTCTTTGAAACTTTTCCATGTAGCGATGCCAGCAAGCGTGATGGAAGCCAATTTCGACTTTGGAACCTTTCAGAGTAGCGATGCCTTACCTTGGTGGCTACGTTAACCGTTAATAGTTCCAGGAGTCACACAACTGTTGTTCGTGCTCGCCTTCTATTTGAATGCCTGGACCTTAAACACACCTGACCGCTGATTTCCCCCTCCTGTGAATAATAGTTTAGTTCTTTAGGCATACCCTCTTTTACCGTGGACTTCTTTAAGTAATGTAAACAATATTCTCTTTGAAAGCTTGTTGAGAACAATTTTGTCCTTTTGTTTCGCCTGAGTATCAGTCAGCTCCCTGATCCCCTACCCCTCGGGAAGGGTTGATACTCAGGTTACCTTTCGTTCGCCTGCATGACAGTCAGTTTATGAATGCCTGTTTGCACGAGTGAAATACGCACATTTACCTCCTCACCACAATGCGCTTTCTGGTAATTGTTGGTCGTATTTGAGTTCTATCGTATCCATTTTCTCATTATGCCGTTTCTACGAGCACAGCGCTTCTTGTCTTCATTTCTCCACGAGCAGCTTATGTCCCGCCTCGTTTTCTTTCTGCTGCATATGCGGCAAGATTGAAAAAAGGAACAAGTATATTTCAGGAAACTGAGTTCACATTTGACTTATCTCACTGTATGACTTGTTTTATTTCTTTTAGGAAGAAAACCTTAACGACAGAAAAAGTTGCGATGGAAGCTCTCTTTTTTAGATGATTTATTTATTTGGAAAGTTTTCAAAAGAACAGAGGGCACTAAGTTTTTGAAAGAAAATGTTATAATAATCATTGACAAACGTTACCTTGTTGTATGTTTTTGTGGTAGTAGACTTTTTCGCAGACACGTTTGCTAAACCCCTTACTTGGAAAGTTCCATACAATTACGTTGCTTCTTGTTATGAAACTGGGGCGGATTTAAGTCCGATGACGGTACCTCAAGAGTGGTCCGGGAACACGCCGCAAATGAGTTCCGAGAAAACGTGAGTTCAGCGCTTTGAGGAATGATTGTAGGTTGATTTTAACATCTTGGAAAAGATCTCTGTTTTTGGCGTTAGGTAGAATGTAATAAGAGAAAAGAGAGAATGGACAAATGAAATGGAATGTCCTAATATGTAACGGATCTTAGACGAAGCGAAGTAGTCGAGATCAGGGAAAGACTATCATCCACCTTTTTTTTGCTATTTTTACATCAGTCAACGTGTTTCGTCAGTTACCCGCATTTCTTCTTTTCAATACACGTTTTTCCAGTTTAGTTTAGAGGGTTTGACTGGACCACTGGATCCACCCCAGAGAAATACAGCTTTAAACATAATTGAATTAAAACGTTTATAAAGCACTCATCTGAAGTGTGGTTCCTGTGTACCAACCCTTCTTAAGACATGGAAATGTCCCGTTTCGAAGTGCAAATGCCCAGTCGTGCGCTTAGGGAAAAGAGATTTGAGGCGGGTGATGTCTTTAGACTTTCGAGAATGGAATTCAGGCCACTCCGTGTTTGTCTATCGGTAGCCTTGCTGAAAGTTTCAGTTAAGGTGGCTTACTACAGTTTTCCGAAGAAAAAAATATCAAAATTTTGAAAGCTGTGAAATTAAAGCAAAATGATGTCTGTTGTGAAGTGTTGGTCACAGCAATTGATGTAAAATGTAATTTTACCTAACAAATAAATACAAATCAGAGGAAAACGCTTAATATAGTGACGGACTTCCTGGAGGGGGGACTGGAAACTAGACATTTCAAAGGCCTTTTTCTCAAAGCCTAGCCGCACAACCAGGGTTGAAATTTTGCGAATTAGTAAACAACATGTAGACAAAACCGTCAACATTTTTTCAAAACGTTCTATCAGACAGTTTTTCAGTTATTATTAAAATAAACAAAAATCGACGTTTTTGTCATTTGTGAAAAACCTGTCTGGCAGATTTAACTATTTATTTCTCTACATAATTGTTTTTTCTCGCTTTCGGAAATCCTGAAATTTTGAGGTGGGGTTGTACGGCTGATTTTCGAGAAAAAAGCCTTTGAAGTGTCTAGTTTCCAGTCCCCCCTCCAGGAGCTCGGTCACTATGTTTAGCATTTTCCCCTGATTTGCATTTATTTGTGCAGTAAAATTACATTTTACATCAATTGCAGTGACTAACACTTCAGAAGAGACTTCCTGTTGCTTTAATGTCA
>NC_090883.1:35597476-35602476 GCF_036669925.1 Montipora capricornis
TTCACGACACCCTATGTAGTAATTATCATTTTATTATGTAACTGCTTACTTCAGACTTACCGGGGTACTTTCTTTGTTTCTCTCTCTTTTCCTCTATTTCTTTTGTTTTGGTTACTTTACTGATACTGACGTATGACTCCTGGGGGTTCCATGTTGACGAATAAAATTGTCTGGCATTAGACAAAGTAAAGGTTTAAATTAAAAGTGCAACCCGTCTCGATTAGTTCCGCTACCTGCGTATCGTTGTAATCTGCATTCCAAATTTATAAAATGATGAAATGATGATAATGGCTGGACTATCAGGGGGCTATGTCTGCTTGAAAGGTGACAAAGTTTTTGAGTGAATGTTTGTGTTGTAAACCCCTTCATCTCTTAGGGGTTCCCCCATTGACAAGTCATTGTCTGCCTTTAGGTGGAATAAAATCTGTAAGTAGAGTAAAGTTCTTTGGAAGGAAAAGATTTAAGCCCTGAAGATAAAACACCCCTATTGGTGGTTTTCAACTGTCTCTGAAGACATGGAAAACAATGGTGAAAAATGCAAACCCTGGTGGACAAAGAAAAGGAAATAATTAATTTTAAACATCATTATGGCAGCAGTGATGTTACATGAAACTCGATTAATTTTGTGCTCTGGAGCTTACCGACTCAAGATTTGCGCGAGAAGTCTGAGACTTTTACATTGTCATGTGTTTCCTTACAATGCCTAATAATTGCTCTGTTTTTAAAAAGTGACCAATATTAACATGCAACTTGATGTTGCAGTTATGTTCCATCCCAAGCAGATGCAGTGGTCTTTGAATCCTTGAGTGAAGCACCTGCTGTAGATCTGCCACATGCTTTACGCTGGTACAATCACATATCATCATATGGTACTGAGAAGGCTAGTTTTCCCGGAATCAAGAAAGATCTGCAAAGCTATGGTGGTGGAACTGCATCTAATGGTATGAATGGAACAAAAAAGGATGATGATGATGATCTTGACCTGTTTGGCTCCGACTCTGAAGAGGTATTATACCTTATCCTCTGTTATAGTCACTTCTCTCTTTCCAAACTTTCTGTTATCCATATTTACCTACATGTACCTTCCATTGAAATTAAGAATTTTCTGTTTGATGAAAGGACTAGGCCAATGAGGAGTTATTTTCTACGTCTGTTTCAAAGCAAGGCCAAATGTGAGGTGGATGTGAGTTGGTTGTGATGGTAATAAGGTTTACTAAATGTTAATTAACAATTTTTCAACTCATTCTTTGGAATCAGGAAGTGGATCATACCAGTTCACAGTGTATACTTGGGTGGTTATCTTTTTACTTTGTGTACACTGTAGCAGACACTTCTAGTTAGTGAAATAATTGGCTAAGTAACTAACTCGGAGGTGATTATCCAAGCACTATTCACCTGATTTAGTGTGATCAGAAACTCATAAGGGTTGAAACGTGTAACGGCCCCTTGTGTGCTACGAAACAAGCTTCTGAATATTCGATTTGCTAAGTACCATATTTGGAACAACAATAGCGAGGGGTTTCCAAATATGGTACTTAGCACTGAAACATTCAACCAATCAGTTCGCACTGAATATTCGCAAGCTGTGAACGCCCGTTACACGTTTCAACCCTTATGGGTTTCTGGTGTGATTTAGTATTCTATAGTACAGCCTGTCGTAAAGTAAGGGCTGCAAAGTTTGAAATTTTGATTACATTGTCTAGCAATTTTTTTTGTCCTTTACAGCTGTATGTTACCTAAATTTGTAAAACTGTTTGAATCATGCAAGCAACTATTTCAAAAAGCCAAGAAGATGACTTGTAATTATTAGTTTTTCAGATTTTGATGCAGCAGTCTTTGTGGCAGTTGAAGCTTTAGCTTGACTTCAACAAGTTTCCTTTCCTGCATGCCAGATTACCTCCGAGATATAATAAATATCTTAGCTACGAACCTCATTTTCTCGGTCTGTACTGAAAGATACGGATCCTCATTTTTTCCCGTTGATTTATGGGCCACGCATTTCGTGCTTGGGCTTTAAATCAATGGAAAAAAACTTAAAAGTACAGACCTTGAACTTGGTTAGTAAGAGTCCTTACAACATTGTTTGGTCTCAAGTGAAGCTATGATCTTCGCAGTTATGAGCACAATTTTTGCAATTGCGTAGAGAAGCCTGAAAAATTCAGGACTTCAACGGGGTTTGAACCCCGTGACCTCGTGATTCTGGTGCGACGCTCTAACCAACTGAGCTATGAAGATTTCATATCCGCAGTTCGTATATGATTCATTTCATATACCACTTCATCATTGTTTGGTCTATTGAGGCAGATTGATAATTGATTTCTTATGAACATTTCCTTCCATTGCAGGAAACAGAAGAGGACAGGAAGCGCAAGGAAGAGCGAGTTAAGGCGTACCAGGAAAAGAAAGCCAAAAGTGAGCTGTAGTAATTTGTGTTGTCAGAATAGAGAAGTGATCCTTGCACTTCATCTGCTTCATCTGGACAATTTAAGCAATTGCCACTTTTTATAGACACCTGAAAAATCTCCAATGGGATTTGAATTCGTGACCTCTGTGATACCGGAATGCTTTTACCAACTGAGCTATGAAGCCACGCAGTTGGGAGGAGGACAGTTTGTTGGGCATATTTATTTCTGTGAAGGACTCGATAAATGAAATGCATGTACATTCATTTCATTTCTGTAACTAAGTTGTGTGGAGTCAATATTTATTGTTCTTTCTGCCAATAATTTCCTGGGCTGACGAGTTGCCAGGGTCCGAAATCGGTTCCTTCACAACTGGTCGCCAGTGGGCGACTTACCATTACGTTCAGAGCCGTTTGCCAACAGGTGTCTGACTTTTTATCGTGCCGATGTTTTTGAAATAAAAATGAAACGAGTTTTTCCGTTAACTACCTCCACAACGTCGCCAGCTGCCACGTTTTTTCGCGGTTCCTCATAAAATACGTATTGCGGGCGAAAAAACAATGAGTCAGTAAAGAGATTCAAGGGACTGGTACGAGGAATGTAGCATGGTAACAACATGGCAGCTTGTGTGTGACAGAAGGTGACTGGTGTCTTCGTGGCTGAAATTTTCAACAAACTAAGGGGCAGATGGATTTCTCTATTACATTCGAGGTCGGATACATTTTCTCTCCAAAAATGTCCGCCTTCGAAAGCGAAAAATGATGCTTCACACATACACAAGACCGCGCGGTCGTTGCTTTCTGGTATCCATAAAGAAGTTCAGAACGTGCATTTTCAAGCGAAAATTTTTGGCGACCCCAATTTGCCATCTGGCGACTGACAATGTTTTTCAAGTCGCCAGTTGGCTCCCATATAAAAAAGTTAATTTCGGACCCTGGTTGCATTTCTTTGGCAAATACCATGATACTACGTTTATCAAAAGCCCTGATTTGGGAGCCCTAATAGGTCATTTTTGTATGGTTGGACTGAAACAAGTACAAAATTGAGGCAAAGAATCTGTTCATCTGCAACTTATGTCCTCCATTGGCAGGGTTGTCAGGTTTTGCAGTAGACAAGCCGTTCACAATTGAAAAGTAGCAGGTGAAAATTAAGGTACACTCTGCTACTGCCTTGCCCCCCCCCCCCCCCCCCCCCCCCCCCTCAGTTTACGAGTAAAATCTGTTAGGTCCCATCCCCAGGAGTCATTGGGTTAATGGCGGGGACAGTTGACAAGTACATGTAAAATCATTTGGCAATCCTGAAGGAAGCAAAATGATTTTACCAAAAACTATACTCCTCTACTACCACACAAACAGGTGATCTACATGTACATGCATAATTATGATGATCTCCTCTTTCAAAAAGCCAGCATTCCAGTACTTGATGAATTAGACCAAATTTAAAGCTGTGCAAAGGCCCCCTGACAGAAGCTGAATGCTTTGAAAGTCTGAAGTCAATGGAATCGAACAAAAGCCCTGGCACTGATGTTCTCCCAGTCGAATTTTATAAAGTGTTTTGGATCCATAATTATCCAACAACACTTGCTGAAAGCTTTTAACTGTGCCTACACAGGAGGGCTTTTATCAGTTACTCAAAGGAGAGGCTGGATTACCTTGATACCGAAGAAGAACAAACCTACAAATATCATAAAAAAACATGGAGACCAATTACCCTTTTGAATTTTAACTATAAAATAGCTGCGAAATGTATTGCCAATCAAATTAAAAAGTTACTGCCAAAGATTATTAACAATGATCAAACTGGCTTCATGAAAAACAGATTTATTGGTGAGAATATTAGACTTCTTGATACCGGTAGTATCATAAACTACACAAATTCTGAACAGATTGAAGGCCTTCTATTATTTGTTGAGTTCAAAAAAGCCTTTGATTGTATAGAGTGGTCCTTTATTGAGAAAACCCTTTTTAACTTTTTAACTCGCATGGATCAAATTATTTTACTCCAATATAAGTTGCTCCATGCAGAACAATGGCTGGTCCTCTGACTTTATTTACCCGAAGCCGAGGTTTCAGACAAGGATGCTCCTTGTTGCCATACTTGTTTATATTAGGGGCTGAAATATTAGGAAATGGTGTAAGAAATGATTTGGGGATACAGGCATGTACATGTACATATCCACAGAAAAATTATTACTGAACTGGTTTTATTAAATGGTCACAGGTGTCAAGCACTTGTTACTAGACTGTTTTCAGCAATGTACTCGAGTAATTTGATGCTACAAATCATTTATCTTTTACTATTTGCTCTTGAGTTCCTTGATTTTGTACAAGTCTAATTGTCTTGAAAATTTGCATGACTGTGGTTTTCTTCTTTTTCTTTGTTGTTGTTAGGATAATAATATTTAAGGACGTTCGCGCCCAAAACGTTCCCACGTACAGATTTTTTTTAAACTTGCCACGCAGAAAGGTAATGATCTACTTTTGCCAAAAAGGCAAAAAAAATGAGGGGTCACCGTGCTCGTTTTCGAGATCATGAGGTGCGTTTTTAAAAGATTGTGTTACTTTAAGACGATCTTAGCTTGCAACTGTCAGCAATAAA
>NC_090883.1:35607476-35612476 GCF_036669925.1 Montipora capricornis
ACAAGCGAAGTGGCTGACTACAGTGCAACATGGCTTCCAGATTCAAGCAATGTTAGAAAAAAGAGAATAATTTGTGCAATATATTTGGAGCTATCTATGTACTTCGCCCCTTCAATCCACAACCAGAGCCCAAACCCTGTGTGCAGGATAAACCGAGACTTTAAGACCTGTGGGGCTTAGTAGGAGGATAAACTAACAGTCTACAATTTTGGTTTGACCAAATTTAATACATGATAGACAAACAATGATAGACAAACCTCTTTAAAATGTGTTTATCATACTCTTGGAAAAAGTGATAGATGGCTTCGATGGTTGCCAAGCATGTGTCTGGTTTCTTCCTCTGCGGCCTAAAACATTGGCCAGATAAGTGTCAACACATTTGATGGAAGGATATCAATCAGCAGTTGTTATGAGGCCTTGGCTCCTCTAATATCATTCTTTCCTCTAATAAATGTCACACAGTACCATGGGACTGTGACTCATCTTCTTTTCTATTTTTTATGAATGAACAGTTTTACTAACCTCATCCCGCCCCTCTCCTCCACAAGGTGTTGGTTTTCAATGCATTTTGTGCTTCATGAGGCACATATTTTGACATGCTGCTACCTACAGTGTACATGTACATTGGAGTAGGGGACTGGGATTGCCATTTTTTGTGCACACCAAAAAAAATGTATTTTAAAATTACCGGTATGTCTAATGTGGTTTTCCCAACGCTTTTATCCAAGATTGTAGCCGCCACTGAGTAAATGAACAAGGATTACATGCACTTACATACCTCCAAAAGTTAGTGACGGCATTCTCAAGTTTAACTTTTTGAAGTCCACCTAGCCTTCTGTCCTAAAAGACACAATCATTGGGAAAATGTTAGTTCTTGCCTATCGCCAAAGTGCCACATAAACTAACTTCTTGTTTGTATTATTGAAACGTAAAGGAGAATTAGCATTGTAACACTGTAGGTAGTGTTGTATTTTTTTAAAAAAAAGAATAAATAAAAGTGAATAAAAAAACTTCTTGCCCACTTAATAAGTTATAGTACCTCACTCTGCCACTGCACTGTTAAGCAGTTTTTAACCCCTCGTGTCATACCTGTACTTACAGTTACTATTTTGTGACATTGTTGCCAGGTGCTGTCAATAAAAACCACCCTGTCAAACAAACTACTATCACTGTCTGGTGACTGTATTGAATCTGTACATGTATTGTTGTGGTGTGTTTCACCAATAGTCTTAAGGCTGACAGCATCCTATAAGGCAAATGTTTAAGAACAAAAAATCAATAATAAATATTGGATTTTACTTATAACCAATTGACCTATGAGAGTGAGACTTGATAGATTTTACTCTGTCGAACGCCAGATCATGATTTTCCTCATCAATGGGGCAACCCCTCTGGAGTGAAAGGGTTAACAACGTCTAGGTTCAGTAAAAAACTATGTCCCCATTTCACTCCTGTAAGGGCCACCGAGACTTACAGATTTTACTCTGTCTTAGACTAACACCAGACGATTTTACTCGTCAATGGGGAACCCCTCGGAAGTAAAGTTATGGTATAGTCTCTGTTACGAGCCTAGAAAGGCCCATAAGGCCAGTGCTTATCTCCAGTTTCCGTAGCATGAAGTGACTAAGAGTATTTCTACTGCCCCCTGGATGGGATACTGGTGCATTGCAGGGTTACCCCCAGCATTTTCACCGCCACCCATTTATACACCTGAGTGGAGAGAGCCACCGTGAGAGTAAAGTGTCTTGCCAAAGAACACAACACAATGTCCCCAGCCAGGACCCGAACCCAGACCACTCGATCCGGAGTCGAGCACTGTAACCATGAGGCCACCGTGCCTGACCCAGCCTCCGGAATGAAAGGGTTAAAAAGAAGCTGACTGTCGTAAATTGTATCGAAGAGCACAACATAATGCAATGTCATGGCACAAATTCAAATTTCATTCCATCAAAATAACAATCAATCAGAGAAGATCGAAATTCTATCCTCCCAAATTAGAATGCAAAGAAATCCTGTGAAATTATGGTCAATCATTAATTGTGACACTGTCTGTGAAGATGTGTGTCTTACCTCAGCTGGAAAGACAACTATTGCCTGAAAAAAATTAAAATAATGGCTGTTATTTAACGTTTATTTATTTAATGTAAAATAGCACACAACGTCCCCTACAAGGCCTCTACAAGCTGATTACAATGTAACCCTTTGAATCCTGGGAGTGAGACCTCAGTCTAAGGCAAGATGATTTTACCCGTCAATGGGGAAACCCTTAGGTAGTCAATGGGTTAAGATACAAAACATCCAATCCAGGGTACGGTGCAGTGGTTTTGCATGTAGATGTGACCAGGTTCAAATGCAGCTCTGGCTAGTAAGTTAGTAAGTTAATAAGCTAGTAAGTACATGTAAGTAAGTAAGTAAGTAAGTAAGTAAGTAAGTAAGTAAGTAAGTAAGTAAGTAAGTAAGTAAGTAAGTAAGTAGGTAGGTAGGTAGGTAGGTAGGTAGGTAGGTAGGTAGGTAGGTAGGTAGGTAGGTAGGTAGGTAGGTAGGTAGGTAGGTAGGTAGGTAGGTAGGTAGGTAAGTAAGTAAGTAAGTAAGTAATTGGATGAGGATAGCATCATTCTTTTGAGATTTTTTCTAAACATTGAAAGCGATTCTGTAGTTCTTAACTTGTCAGGCAAATTGTTCCACTGCTTTGCTGCCTGGGAAAAGAAAGAGTGTATCTTGCAGCAAGAATTTGGTAAGGAAAGTACAAGCTTGCGGTGTCCCCGAAGGCTGTGATCACTGTTTCTTTGTATGAACATTTCGCTCATATAATTTGGTGTTTTGCCGTAGATGGTTTTGTGTACCAGTACCAGTGACTGTTCGATCTGCCGGTGCTCCAGGTTTTTTAAATTTGCAACTTTTAGAAGTACATGTACATTGTAGGGGGTTGTCTTAGGAAGTCTGAGAAGAGTCCTCAAAGCAAATGCATTTATTGACTCCAATTTTGCAGATCTATAGACCTATTGTTTGGATTATTTCTTCTCTACCACACTCTGGAGCCATTATTTAGTTGCCTGTCCTGCCAGTTGAGGTTCTAACAATATCTTTCATTGAATGGTTTTTATTTTCATATTATTGGGGTGCAATGCTGATGAACTTGCTTGATAGCTAAGTCCACTTACACTTCCAACATTTTTAGCATTTTACACTTTTACATGTCATTATGATTCTTTTGTACCTTACTTTGATCTTTGAATTCAGGAACTGCCTGAGGCAAGAGACAAAAAGTGAAAGATATTAAACATTAAATTATAGATGAAACTTGGCATCTACAAATGTCAAAAGCTGAAGGAATTCTAGCCTGCGAATACAGCCGTCTCTCATGGCTATCTGCCGCTTAATTGGGCCGATGGATGTATTCGCAAGCTAAAGGAGTCCCTTGGGGTTTGAAAAGGTAAGTAAAAGGATTTGAAACTTACAGGATAGCCATATATTGTCACATCATCTGGTGCAAGGATGCAAGCATGTGTGGCTGTACTTTTGCCAAACAGCTCTCCTTGATGTTTTACTCTGAAAAAAATTCATGTTTTGTAAAGATAAAGTCAAAGACATATGCAGGATCAGCGTTTACCAATATTAATTCTGACAATTGTTGAGTGCATCATCTTGCCTTCATTGCACACCCTGCTGCATCATCCTGGAGACCTGCTGTCTACGGAAACTGTTAAAACCTCCAGCTGCATGTAACAGCACCCAAATAATAATAATAAAATAGACCAAAACAAGATTTCAATTATAATAATAATTTATTATTATATTGAAATCTTGTTTTGCTCTATGATTACTAACTTAGGATGGACCCATTTGCACAGATCTCTCAGCAACAGCTGTAGTCACACAGACATCACATAGTGGTTTCCATAGAGACAGAAATGCATTGTCAAACAGGTATTTTTAAAATGCATTGAATGAATGGCAGTGGTCTAAATGACCACCAAAAAATTATTATTCTCTTTGTCTTCATGTTTATTAGCCTAATACTTGCCTCCTTAACACCTGTAAAATTGAAAGAATTGTAGGTGTAAAATGAGGCTACTAGTCAGACTAATTTTCACCGAGATAAAAGTCTGAATAATTCATTGGCGGCCACTTTTCATTCGGCCAACTGCAAGTCCTAAGAGCTAAAATGACAGCAATGACACCAAACAATAATAAGATTGTTTTAATAAGAGAAAAATAATCAAGCTGCACATGCATTCATCACGTTTTAGAACAGACAGTTGCTGCACTCTGCAAAATGACAATGCAAAATCACAAATTAAGGTTTTGATGACAAAATGAGCAGACTACTTTTATCCTATGGAGTTTATGCCAATCTAGTGATAAGACAATATGTCCAATTGTAAACTTGAGCAAGAGGGAATAATCTCATGGGTAACACAAAGTTACATTTTTGTTGCTGTAGCTGTTATCATTTCCTAACCTCTCTATCTGTTTGGGATCTGTTTGAACAGTGCTACCAACCGACAGCTGCTTGACATTAATTCTTACGCCAACAAAGATCGATGTTGTTACAGTACATCTATTCCTATGAAGCCCATCAGTGTTCACAAAGCGTGAGACTATTAAATTAAAACCAACAGAATAAGCAAAAATCTTACATGTCGACTTTAATTGGAAGTTTCACAGTGGGTATGAGGTTTCTTTCAACTCCTACAGTCACATAACATTCATAGCAATAATACTTCCTCGATGCACGGCAATTTGGACAAGGTCGCCTTTCCAACCCTCTAGAAAAGAAAATTAAAAGATTACCTCCGACATCATTTCAAAGAAAAGGCCAACCATTTATTTGTATTTACATGTGCAGACGTTACTTTCAAGGTTCAGGAAAATTTTAACCTTACAAAGAATACCTGAGGACTTCGTGAGAAGCGATCTTCAAGTTGGAAAACGGAGAATCAAGAGATTTACAATGGCTTAAACCGTCCGCCATGTTGTTTACTGCAGACCCAGATCCT
>NC_090883.1:35622476-35629976 GCF_036669925.1 Montipora capricornis
GATCGTGACCACACCTAAAAAAACTTTAAAATAGAAAATGTCCTGCAAAGGTTGGTCAAGACAACGTGAAGATAGGCGTTGTTGCAATATTTCGGCTGGCCAACACCAGCCTTCTTCAGGTTTATTGAATGGATAAATGCTAGTAACTAAATTGCCGGAACCTACTAACACCGACCAATCTGGGTCTCCATCCGGCTCGTTTCGGTGCAATAAAACTAGTTGCACCGCCTGTCCTTTTATTGAGGATGGCCGTAATCAATATACTTTTTATAGTACTGGACAAACCCTTAAAATCAAATCACGTATTACTTGTGAAACCCCTAATGTAATTTACATGATTCAGTGCACTAAATGTAATCTTCAGTACATCGGAGAGACCAAACGTTGTCTTAAAGACCGCTTTAATGAACATAGGCGACCTATTATAAACCCCTTTTGTAGTTATACCCCCACTGCGGTTTCACGACACTTCCTGACCAGTGGTCACGCGGAGGATCACATGATCCTTATACCGCTCGAACAACTGCACACTAGTCGTGACTCCATCAGTAAGGCTCGTGAGGCATTCCTCATACACAGAGGAAAAACACTGGAGCCTGCAGGCCTTAACAGAAGAGATGAAATGTAATTTAGTTTAGCTACCTTTTAATTTTCTTTTGTTTTTTTCATCTTGTTATCATGTATTATTCTCTCTCCTCTTTTTTATGCATTTCCCTTTTTATGTCATTTCCGGTAAATGTAAAGATCTTGTTACTAGCATTTATCCATTCAATAAACCTGAAGAAGGCTGGTGTTGGCCAGCCGAAATATTGCAACAACGCCTATCTTCACGTTGTCTTGACCTACCTTTGCAGGATATTTCCTAATTAAAAATTAACCAAGCAGTTCATTTCTGTACTCCCAAATGCTGTTCAACGCTGATATTCGGCAAAACTTAAAATTAGAGGAAGTAAATCTTGAAAAACGAAAATAAGCAAAAGAAAGTTTTACTAAAAAGTTGAAAACATGAAACAAAAGTTTACGATCATCCTGGATTAGGTTAATCGGTTTTCAAAAAACCGGGCCCAGGAGGGGCGAACAACAGCCCTAAAATGAATGTGAAAAATACTTGCATATCATCAACTGTCCTTTGTCTTTCTCCTCAGAACAAATCTTTCAAACTGAATTTTAATACATCGAAAAAGGCCCATTGAGCAAGATTTTCATCCTGCAAATATTTACCTATCCATTAGATCCCAGTCCTCACCACCCCATCGCGTTGTGAACTTCTCCGCGTCCATTCCTCCAAATCGGTCCCAGTCAGTCTTGTATCCACCAAATAACCCATAGCCCATCATTTCCCAAGAGGCTGTATGAAAGAAGAAGTGCGATGACGTTTGGTTTTTTCAAAACAAACTGTTACGTTAAAGCATGATATTTTTCGATTTAAATGAAAGAAACAGTAAATCTCTTGCGGGGATGCAGCGAGCTTATGTCAGCGCGACATGGCTTTGTTTACACGATTGGTTGAATGCACGGAAATTCGTCACGCGAACTCTGTCAATTTTCTCCGATTGGCTACCTGTTGCAAATCTTGCGGAAACCATTGTAAACTAAGAAAATAGTGAAAAGTTAGAAAAGGATTTGGAGTGAAGGGGTGAGGGTTTTGAAGATTTAACTAGTAACTTCAGAACCAAGTAAATGGATATTAAAAGGAATTCAAAACGAAAATAAAGATTTTTCTTGAAAAGGGGATAAGCGCAACTAGTTATATAAACGATGAAATGAGGATCACCAATTTAACCTGAGTAAAAGTGGATTCAATTAAGCTGAGAACGGATTTAAGCGGCAACAGATATACTTTTAGGGCTGACATTTCTTTTCTGATTTATAGTGAGAAGGTGTGACATGATCCCCTCCCGTCCCTCCCTAGCCATGGGTTGACAGGGCTGTATAGACTGCTCAGGGTCATGTTGTCAGGGTAAATTATATGGGTTATTGACCAAGCGTGAGGTCAAGATGGCTGGATTTTTGCGTGTTTATATTTCGTCTCGGTCCATAAAGACGCAAAAAAAGAACGAAGCTTATTTCCAGCCATCGTGACCGAACAAGCTTGGTCAATAAAGGATTTATTATATGGGATAAAAAACCAAAAATGATCTTAGATTTTGCGGGACCAAGCGAGAAATCCCGAGCGGGCAAGATAGCTCCATGGTCCATCTTGCCCGCTCGGGTAGTCAGTCACAGCGCGCAATTTGGTTCATCTTATCCGCTTACGGAGCTAGTTATATAATAAATAGAGATTACTTCATGGAAAATGCGCGCGTACGATTTTTCTTCACGACTTGAGTAGTATCAGAAAACGAACGAGTGAGTGGAGTATGGAGCTATCTTGCCCGCTCGGGATTTCTCGCTTGGTCCCGCAAGATCAAAGATCATTTTTGGTTTTTTATCCCATATAATGAATCCTTTATTGACCAAGCTTGTTCGGTCACGATGGCTGGAAATAGGCCTCGTTCTTTTTTTGCGTGTTTATGAACCTCGACTTCGTCTCGATCCATAAACACGCAAAAACAGAACGAGACCAATATCCACCCATCTTGACCCCACGCTTGGTCAATTATCCATAAATATAACCATGTAGGTTGACACTATACTGAAAGTGTTGCTTATTGCAGTTTTGGGGGCGTTCACGGTGAAACTAGCGACCTTACGAAACGAAGACTTCGACGAGATCTGCTTGCATCATTGTTGTAATTTCTCGATTTTCTCCAACACGTCCTGTGTACCAGTTGTCATTCAGGTTGAGCAAGATAACTGAAAAATTATCTTGTGTGACAAAACGTAGCCTTGTTTAACCAGCAGCAAAGCCGCGAGGAGAATGGGGAGGGGCACAGCGCCCGTATCCATTCTCCGCGCGGCTTATGCTTCTCGTGCCAACAATACCGCCAGCTACGCAGGCTTGGCAAAACGAAAAGCAACCTCGTTCCCAAGGCTGGGAAGCCAAGGGAGAGTTCCTGGGAACGAGGTTGAACGCAAATAACAATAGGTTATAACATCAAACTTGCAATAGGAAGGTAGTAGATTCGACTCAGTCCTGCAAAGGAGCACTAGGATATTTCCTCCGAGCCATGTCACGCGTGGCTAGGCATTTATAGATTATGCTAGCATAATTTTTGGCATAATTCGAGCAAACTGGCATAATTTCTGCCAAGTAGCAATGCTAGCATAATTTGCGCATTTTGATAATTATCAGATCATTTTTGATGCTATTATTTGATAATTTTTTGTCTCTAGTCCCAAGCACTTGATGACCTTAATCGATATTTAAAGTTTTAGTTAAACTAGTAGCATTTGTAGTTCACTGTGAAGCACTGAGCCCAGGTCTGAGGTGCACCGAAACCGGAAGTCACATTTATCTAGTACTAGTGTGCATTTTAACCTGAACCACATGTTTATTTGAAATTAATTGTGGATTTGTTGCGTTTCTTTCCTGTAGACGAACGGCTTCTGGTTAAAAAATATATATTTTGGACTAACTTGCATTTTTTCAAAGAGCATAATTTAAAAAAAACGGTGGCATAATTTGGAAAAAAGAGCATAGTGTTAGCATAATTTGGCCAAAAAAAAAAGCAATGCTACTAGCATAATAAGCCACTTTTACTAGCATAATCTATAAATGCCTACGCGTGACTGCTTCTGTCATGCTTTTTTTTCAGGGACATGACAACTGATTTTCGCGGAAACGGGTATTCTAAAAATAGACTCATTTGCGATTGTGCTGGGAAGTCCACCCATGCCATAACAACACTCTTATCTAATTCACTCTTGTTATCACTCACGTCGAGTGACTTCTTCGTGGCATTAAGTCCCTACTTTTCTGTGTAAATTGAGGAGAGACTTGGAAAAGCTTAGAGAAAGCTTTGAAGCTACCTCAGTGACGAAATAAGTTAGCCTACAGGTATAATAATTCATTACCTTGTTGGTGTGTTATAGAGTAACCGCATTTCAGCTTTAAGACGGCAGGCGAATAAAAACTACGGCCCTGGATTGTGTGCTGTATCGTGGAAAATGAGAGATCGTGAGTTACAACATTGTATTCTATAGATTCTTTCTGTGGATAAAATTGCAAAAAAACATTTGCTGCTTGGGGAAACCTCCAAAGAATCACTTAGAATTTTCATTTGGTCGGCGGATAAATAACAATTCGTGTAAGAAGATGTCAAACTGAATTTGATTTTAAATTTCAAGTTAGGGGGTGCATGCACTTACCTTCCGTATTTCATCAAATATGTTTGGTGGAAAACTGATGTGTAAATCGGCAGTAAATATAATGCTGTCGGGATCCTGGACGGATAAATATGAAAAATACATTACCCATGCAAAACATCACCAAGCAGCTTGTTATATATTCATCTTTAGTAATCAAGTTGTGCCGGTCATGTTTGTCAGCAGGATAGTCTTTAGATTTTAATATTCCAGGGTTAAAATAACGACAATTTTTCCTGAAGTACAGCCAGAGTTTTCTTTTCATCAAAAAAAAAAAAAAATAAAAGAAATTAAGAAAAAAAAATATATATATCAAAACATGAATATAAAATAGGCTTTTAAACAAACCTTTACGCTAGCCACTGCTTCGTTTAGAGCCTTGGTCTTGTGAAACTCAGTAAATTTTTGTATTATAGCAATTCTGCGAATACAAATAACAAAGTTATCGTTAAGTGATGGCAAGTATTCAAACGAACTTCAGGTTACAGTGATTACTAGAGAACAATATTCCTGGTGATATGGTGTGGGTCTTTTGTACTTCGGCTAAATCTCAGCCATTAGCGAGACTTATTTATGTATTCTTCACCTATTAAGAGTCAGTTAATCCATCTCATCAATAGAAACTCTTACTTGAAATTTTACAGATAACAGTTTACAAATCTAGCCTTTATCAGCTAAACAAGAAGGCCCCTATTTACGTTAATTTGGATACGCCTTTCATGAAGTTCAACACTAAAATGCACTTTCGCAAACTTTTTTTTAAATAGAAATACAAGGCTTTTTTTGCAACGCTTAGGGATCGACTTGAAAATCTCGCGCTAAATATTTTGAACCAATGAGTAGCAGTCAAGACCATCATGGTTTTACGCTTTCAGGTTTCTCGCTCTTTTGACAAATCTCATTCCACTGTTTGCTAATGCAATTGGTCAGAGTTCTTCCTTTGATTTGGGGCTGGCGATACTGAATTGAAAACTGCTTCATAGCTTTGATTATGACCTTGCAAAAACACTGTATGCATTTCGGTTGTTCGGTCGAGTCTAAATGCGACGACAATCACTGCTATTCCATGCCATTTTTTAGGTTATGATTGAGACATGTGACAGTGAGATGGTTGAGTCCAAAAATTCAAATAATAACTGGAAAAAGATGATTACAGACGCTGATACTAAGGGAAACAGAAGACGCTTATTGCGGGAAACGAGCAAGTCACAAGTGGTGTTGCTTTTTAATTTCCTTTGAAGGTACTCTGGACACTCATTGAACACACCTATCTTTTATGCCACTCTTTTCCCTGAGTTTGAAAATATCCACGTCAGTACTGTTGAAATCCACAATCACCAGGAAAAAATTGCGATCATAGCCTCGCTTATAAATCTGAAAGAACGATTATAACCTTTATGGATAAAGCAATTATAGTTTATACAAGATACGTTGCATTGAAAAGAAACCACTGTAATAATAATTCACAATTATTCACCGAAGTGGGAATAAATATCCACCACTTCCACCGACACTGAGGTGAATGTTTGTTTCAGTATGCACCACACAAGTTGAATAATCAGCCTCGTTTATCGAAAAAATTTGCTCCTCGGTAACCGAAGAAAAACGGGAAGCCATTTTGTTTTTCTCCCGTTTGCTCAGAATAGAGCGGTTTTAAATTGAGTGTCGTAAAACAAATAACAAACTAATTACTTCGACCAATCACAGCAGTTGCAAACAGCGCAATGAACCAATCCAAATTTGTAGCAAATCCGTGAAACTTGCTTAAAGCGCGGGAAAACGTCGCGTGTGCAAGTCGTGATTGGTTTTGGTTTTCCTTCTCATTGGTTGATAAACTGGCGGGAGATTTTAACCAATCACTAATCGTAGCAAGTGCAATCGCGTGATACTTTCGACAGTCATTTGAAAACTGCTCTAATAACTGCTATTCACTTCCAAGCTAGCCAATCAGAATGCGCAGATAACACTATTCACTTGTGTGGTATATGCTAATAGTGTTAAGTAAACCAAAGGTTAGTGGAATTCTCATTTAACTTATGCATAGAATTGACCACAAGGAATCCAACTTACCAAAGCTAACTGGCTGATCAAGAACTTTATCCACGGTCCATAGTTCTTAACTATCGAAAGCACAAAAGATGAAAACTTAGCTGATAATTTCAATGGCGTTTTTCATCCCGTCAAATATAAGAAACTTGTTTCGGCTCAATCTCGAAAACGACAACTGTTTGAACTCGCTTACGTTGAGGAAATAATAATAATGACTCTAGAGTTACCTGTGACGATCATGGACACAGTTGTATCTCTTCTCCACTGGAAACCCTTTGGATAGCATATACCGGTTGTGTTCTCGTAGGGTCTGTAGATATACTCTGATAATCGAAAAGAGCGCCCTATATGTCGAAAAGAGAGAAATTTGAATGGTGACCTTTCAGGATACAAACAGAGTGGAGTTAAGGTTGATAGTGTCGAAACCGGTGTCGAAAATGATATCGTGATCGCTTTTGTGATTGCTTTCGTTACGTTGTGCAGTCCTACTACGCTTGGTGATTGGTTCAAAAAATCGCGCTATATTTTCATCCAATGAGAGACTGTGACTTGTTAGCGCGTTTCCCGCCCTTAGCGCCTGGTCACACGTTTATGCTCTGTGTTATCATGGGCTTATTTGATTGAACGGATCTGTTGTGATTGCAATTAATATCCCCTTTACCTAACCTTCATATTTCTGTCGTTATTAGGAAGGCTGAAATGAAAAATTGACTCGTGGTTCGTGTAACCCTCTCTGAAATTCAAAGATACAAACAAACAATAGCTAAGCAAATTATAAAAACTTGTTAGCTTCTTACACCGAAGTAATACCAGAAAATTACTTGATTAGGCTTCCAACAGGCCATTTTACAAACGAGGAACCAGTAACCTGGGCAATGAATTGCATAGATTATGGAGTTCACCTTGTTATGATATAAATCACATTGCTTTTAGTCATGCTATGTTGATGCTAACCAGTCTTCACTTACAAACACGAAATGGGGATTGTATCAAGACTTGGCAACTCCAGCCCGGGCTCCAGCCTCGCTTTCATTCAGACGCTTTGTAACTAAGCACACAGCTGCTGTTACATAATCTCTTTTTGCCATCAGCATAGACCTTATTCATAAATGGCGGTCAATTTAAAATTCTTTTGTCGAAGTGCAAATTAGCCTACCAAGCCTCCATACCCTACAGTGAATTGAAAAGAATTCTTGCTCTAAA
>NC_090883.1:35634976-35642476 GCF_036669925.1 Montipora capricornis
GGAGGATTAGCTCGGGGCACCAAGATGGCCGCCTTTTGGTTTGTTTTGATAATCAAACATGGCTGCTGAGACGTGATATAAATACACTCTACTGTCCTAATGAACAGAATCTTCCGTAACCATGTAAAAATATCGTGCGAAATTCTTCCCCTCAACTAAACATCGCAGCGCTTTCCAAACCATGCTAAAGAGAACTGGTTTTCAAAGTACATCCTCGTAAAGATGTCATTATTCTCACTCACCTAATTCTTGTTCTTAACAAGAATGATTTACAAATCAAAATGAAGGTACAGCCGATATCATACAAGCTAACATTGAAAAGAGCAGGTTTCAAGGGGCCAATCACAGCAGGTGAAGACAACTAAAAGAGCCAATTATAACGTGAGAAAAGACAGCCGGTGCTAAGCGTCGGAAAAGGCGTGAACACGTCAAAGTAGCCTGTTTCGTTTTTGCCTGAGATTGGCTGAAAAGGTGGCGCGAAATTGCTTTTGAAACTCAATTGACCTCTTAAGCTTGCACGTTTTGTTTCCCTATTTCAGACCACGTGATGTTACTCTACGGAAAAGTTTCTTTTAAATGTCGTCTTATGAACGTGCATATGTATCATAACGTATGAAAAAATAAAGGGAAAATTCCCTTGGGAACATCACGTGGTCTGAAATGGGAAAACAAAACGTACAAGCTAAAGGTCAAAGAGGTCAATCTAAACATGGGAAAGAGCTTGACTCTGACAATTACTCTTACTTTCTTGGGAATCTTTTTGTTGCCCCAGCTGATGTGATCGTTGATGACATGGGACATATTCACATCTGATTTGTCATCAGGAAAAACGCGAAGTACCTTTATCTGAAAAATGAAGGAATACCTTGGTTGGGGGGGAATGAATGAATGAATGAATCTATCAATCAATAGTAATCAATCAATTAATCAATCAATCATTTAATCAATAAACATTCCTTTTATAAATTAACTTACATGAACCGATCGTTCTTTATTGGCCTTTATAAAGTTCACATAAACTTAGAATTTCTTCAGATATTATTTCCTTAGTTTGGATACGCCAACCAAGAGGAGTTTAAGTAACGTAAACGTTAGAATCATGTGTGAAAGTGAGTTCGATAAGACGATAGCCAGAGGTTTTAATAGGGCCAAACTGAACTATCTTGGGCGATACACTTATATATGCCTTTTTAATAGTTACAGTCTCGGTCACAAATGTTGTCACACAGACGCGCTTTACGTATGCTGTTCTAGCGAAATGTTACAACTATTTATGACTGAAGTTGTAGCAAGGTCAAACTGAACTATCTTGGGTGATAAACTTACATAACCCTTTACGATAGCTTCATTTTCGGCGAGTTTTCTTGATACCAAGTATGAAGGACTGTAAGGACATGATGGCAGAGCGTCTGATACTGCAGAGTGGGGCAGAGTTTCAACTGTTGGAAAAAACAAACAATGAACCAAAGAAAGTATTAAAAACTTGAATTATTTTCACCTTAGTGCCATTCAAGTAACTGAAAATATTTTACTAAACTTTGTTGCAGGGTAAGAAAAAAATATCCCATCATCACCAATGAAGAACAAGAATTGCCCAGAAAGTATCCTACCTCGTGTATGAAAGTCATCTCTGATGTCGTACTTTTCTTGAGTCATAAACTAAAACGGAAAAAATTAATAAGGTGAAAAATGAAATATTTCAGTACGGAACGACGCAAGCGGCGACTAAAGCCGTGAGAAACGAGAGCTTTTTCTTTCCGTTCTAATCTTTCCGCGGCTTGAAAGCTCTTTCGCCATTCTCAATACTCCCGGCCTAAGGAAGTATTAGAGAACTTATTCGCAGGATAGACAGGGGAAGTGTTTAATTGTTCGCATTCCAGCATACAAAAATATATCGAAAACTCAGGCTGATACACTCTAAGAAGTTTTGAAAGTTATATAAATTTCTTATGAGACTTCGATATCGCGTGCTAGCAATTGCTTACAGGTACTATCACATACAGGGCAAAATTACTGAATGTTGATTGGCTGAGACGGAGGACATTTTTCCTTAATTACGAGGGCTTAAGATCTACAACCGTTACGGCGACGCTGACGAAAACGTCACCTCAAAGTAAAACTTTAAACTATCGTATGTCTTTCGCGATTATTCCTTCTCGTTCGCTTCCTGCAATGTGGGAGAAGAATCCTAAAAATAAATTGGTACGAGTGTCGGGTTTCAGAGTAAAAATAGAGAATGAAAGATTCTCTGTCGCATTCGCACCTTGTCGTTAGAACCTCTAATTATATGTAGCTGCATTAGAGCGGTTTTCAAATGAGTGTCGTAAAACCAAAACCAAAGTAATTACTTTGACCAATTAAACAGGACGGAGACAATCCAGTAAACCAATCAAAACTCGAAGTAAATACACGTAGCCGACACAAAGCGCGGGAAAATGTGCACGTGCAGGCCACGATTGGTTTTGTTTTCACTTCTGATTGGTTGAGAAAGTGGCGCGAAAACTTTGAACCAATCACTGTATGAAGTAATGCAAACCCAAAGCAATTCGCTAATTACTTTCGACACTCAATTGAAAACCGCTCTCAAATCCAATATTGTCAACCGATCTATTTTTATAAGAATAAAACGCAAACAGCGGTTACAAACATTTGCTTGAACTGCATAACATTATCTCTATTATTAGAGCATATTTTTTTGTCGTTTTATGTCAATCAATCTCGTTAGTTCCCAGTCCGTACAGTTGTATTTTTGAATTTAAATTTATCTGTAACTGAATAATAATCACTTCTGATGATGTATGTTGTAACATACGAAACGTTAAGTTTATTAGTAAAAGTTACACAGTTCAAGCAAATACTTGTAACCGCTGTTTGCGTTTTATACTTGGCCCAAGTCAAAGAATTTTTATGAGATCTATTTTTTATTAAATTTTGCCAACTGTCTAAATTTAAAATAAATTGGATAGTTTTTGCTTGAACGTTTACTTCAGCTTTGAACAAACCGTCCAATTTGAGAAAAATCTGGATACTTTCCATCAACCCGAATCAAATGTCAAGATAAATATAAGAACCGAGTATTGGGAGTGGCAGGACTTGCACCTTTTTGCTTCAGCCCCTTCGAAAGGTTCCAGATGAAATAATAATACACGGTAAATAGAGAAACAGCGAGATCCTTAACGCTTGTGTTTCTTGGTCAGCCTTTTTATAAGCACCACCGCAGAATGGTTTTGATGGTCCATCATGTCTTAAAACGTTAAGGAATGGACTAATAACCTTGTTAAATGCAAATGACAAAGTTGGGTGGTTCTTGCAGATGCAAATCGTTCGATTTCTTATCTCTTCCTCTTCAGCTGAATAATCTGTCAGTAAAAGGAAAACGTTAGCGCAAAACAGTAAATTTATGAAAAAATGGCCCTTGAGGGCCAACTAAATTCGTCTTTTATATGAAAATCTCAAGATACTGTCAACTTAGATGGGAGCTACAACCTCGATAAAGAACTGTGCTTAATTTAAAAAAATAAAAACAACACCACATAATCGTACAAAAGTGTAATGCCGTTTTCATCAGGTTAATAACGTTGACATTTGAAGCGAATATAAATTATATTGTTACTCACCAATATATTGAGAAAGATGTTGAGACTGGATAATTGCTAGGTTATCCTTCCCGGGTAGTTGCCACTGCAAGGAAAAAACATAATAACCGTGAAGTAAAATGCCTATGAGGTTATTGGTGAGTAGCATCCGATTGACCATGAACGCAACAACGCAGTTTTATCAAATGTGCACACATTGCGGGCCTTCCGTTCGTGTTGTCAACTTGTTCCCACGAGAACCCTCTGTCCACCTTGTAAAAGCGGAGATAGCCAAAGACAAAGGCGTCACAATTTCAAGTCTCCCTCCCCTAAACTGTGCTCGATCAAACGGTAAAGCAAGCGATATTTTGCATTTCTATTGTTAGCCTGCAATGCGTGCATCAATTACGTTAACAGAATGACAAAATTACCGCTACTTCCACGTGTTCTTGATTCTTCTTTTGTTTCTGAAGAACCTCAACGTAGTAGGCTCTTCCTGCTTCTAATCTTAAGGAAAAGATTGAAAGAAAAAAATCCTTAAGCGTTGAAAACGAAAGAATCACGAGGAAGATCTCTAATTTTATCTTTGCGATAAAATGAATCCACTGGATATGAGGGAGTTAAAAAGGAGTTTAAGAAACCACGACGGTTACGGGGACGAAAACGTCACTTCAAACTATTAGTTTAAGCTATTCTAAGTGTTTCACGATGTTCCCATCTTGTTTATGTTGTAAAATATAGGCGAAGTATGCTATAACCAGATTCGCACGTACGGATTTGACGGAAAAGAGAGAGAAGGAAAGAGTCATTAAGTTCTACTTTTCGTGCAACTTGTCTGGTGTCTCGTTGCGAGACAAGTTGCAAGAGCCGTTGCCCACGAAAGTTGAATTAAGTTCTACTTTTCGTGCAACTTGTCTCAGTGTCTATCTCTACTTTAAACCGTTCGTACCCATCGAGTTACAGAATAATTCACCCGAATTGTTCAACACGAGCAAGATGAAAAGCTATGAAAACATTGCGCATATATAGATGGTTTTCACCTGACGTCACAGCAGCTAACAACAGAGAAAAGAGTCGTTTGGGAATTTGTCTCTATTATGCGCACCAACATGGCCGTCTCATCACGTGATTGAAAATGATCCATACTTCGGTAATTCACATTGGGGAGCTTAAGCGACGACAACGGCGACGGCAACGAGAACGTCACAAATTTGCATATTTAGTGGGAAAAAGACAATAGCTTTGCACGCCCTGCACGTGCGTTTTTTTATTTTTGTCCATTTCTTTGCCCTCGTCAGCAAAACAACAGCGTGAAATAGCCAAATTTGTGTTTTTATGAAGAACGTCAGAACTCAAGGATAAGTTTTCATTTTCTCCCCTCAATTAAGTGCCGTTCCGACGAGTGTCATTTTAAGGAATTACCACACTCTTGTCATATAAAAAAGTTGAAATAGTCACGAAGCGATTAAAATAACGCAAATTTATATTTTGAGATGACGTTCTCTTTGCCGTCGCCGTTGCTTAAGTCCCCTCCCTATATTTATTACTCCCTTAGTCAATACGGCACTTAGAAATGCCTGCACTTTACAGAAAATGAAGCAATATTTAACAGAGTTATCTTTAATTGTTATATACCTAGACTTTCGCTCAACAAAACGAGCACTGTGATTGGTTGGTTCTTGGTCACGCGCCCCTGATCAAATTCAAATGTATCCCGATCGGGATACAATTCCACAGGTGTTGCCCGCTCCGGATGTTTTGCTGCGATTGTTGACGGAAAAGTCTAAATATACAACAAAGCACTTAATGTCTGGTCCCTCGGGAAACTAGTTAGTTTTGTTTTCCCTCGAGTCCTGATGTTTCCCTCGACTTCGTCTCGGGAAACATCAGGACTCTCGGGAAAACAAAACTAACTGTTTCCCTCGGGACCATACATTAAGTGTATATAGACCACCTCCCAACCCGAAGTACAACACAGAATAGTTAATATATTTATGAGGCGCGCTCTATCTATAATCACCCGAAAACTAGTTAGTTTTGTTTTCCCTCGAGTCCTGATGTTTCCCTCGACGAACATCAGGACTCTCGGGAAAGCAAAACTAACTGTTTCCCTCTGGACCATACATTAAGTGTAAAAAGACCGCCTCCAAACCCGAAGTACGACACAAAATAGCTAATATATTTATGTGGGGCGCTCTATCTACAATCACCCGAAAACAGTTTATAAGTATTACAAAAATGAGAAACACAACATCTGCACACTATAGCCTGGTTTTCAGTAGCGACGCAAGAACAAGCGCAACCATAAACGCAAGCACAATATCGTTTTTTATTTCACCGTGAAAACAGGCCTGACGCAAGCACAACGCAAGCTGCGATTTTCATCCAATGAAAAGTGCTCCTGATTCCACTCGCAGCGCCGAGTTGAAAGAAAGAACATGGAATTAGTGAATCTTTGTCTCTGTCGCGTTTTCACTTGACACGAATCTCTTGCGCTTGTGCTTGCGTCACTAGTGAAAACCCACCCTGCGAGCAGAGCCTCCTTTTGTCTTTTTCGTTACTGAGGAGGAGAAAAGGAGGCTCTACCCGAAACGCGTCAACTCTTTGAAGCCGCCGCAGCCCGAAGTTCTGGACTAGTCAATCTTGTTTTCTCTCGGCAAACCAGTTTTTCCAGTGCGAGCGTCAATTAAGTGACAAAACCGATGATTATAAATGAGCCCGCTGTACCATGAGAAACCAAGATGGCGGCGAGATCTGGCATATTAGGCTTGGGTTTCGAGACTGCATCCTGGCAACATGCAGCGCATACTCAATAAAGATCTCACTCGATTCATGCAGAGTCTTTCTCGAGAACGCCAAAATCGAGCAAGCAAAAGAAAGGCTCTGCTAGCAGGGTGGTCAAAACCAGGCTTAAAACTATGGCACATGTTAAAACTAAGCCTTTCAACTAGTTTGAAAATTATAAGTTAATCAAAATTCCATTAACTGAAAAACATTCACAAAAAGATACCTTTTACAATTCTTGTTAAAAACCCACATTGAAAAACGTCGTTAAATAAAAGAGGGCAGCCAATTGGAGCAGCTATTAAAAAGAAAGTCTCCAGTTTACGTTTCTGAGATTAACTGCGTTTATTTAGAAGCTCATCCCAAGCCGAATTTTGCTGTTGGAAGTGTGACACGTATGCACACAGGCTCTCCCGATACGGATATTCGGTCAACATCTGGGGAATTAGAGCTCGAGAGCAACATTAATGAACCGCACGGAGAGGCTGTGTGCAAAATAACACTGCAACAAAGCCGCAGAACATTGCTCTTACCTGATTTTTTCGGAGATTTGAGACTTTCTTGAAGTGAATTCAGAGAAACGTGTCGTTGCGGCGTATTGATTCTCAGGCTGATTAAAAGAACATATACAATGATCACGACATTTTTTCTAGGTGCCATTGGCTCAATCTCTTAGGTTTACCAGTTACTGAGCCCATAACCGGGAGGAGCCTACAACTGCAAAATACTGTAGGTCTGGGTAGCCGCATTTTCACAGATCAAGCTATGTTTAGAGGAGTTTTCAAATAACAGTCGCCTTGCATGAGTGATCATTGTCTATCTCACGAATAATTTCTCTTGCCGTCGTGATTAGCTGGAATAGTTTGGTTTCGCGGGAAAATCGATTAAAAAAATACCTCGGCCTGTAAAAACGCCAGTCCACTGACATCCAATGAAGTTGTACGCTGTTAGTCATGGACTCTCTGGGTTTGCAAAATATTGTATTTAAATAAAAGGCAATGTCAGGGTAGTTTTGTGTGTTGTGGGAAAAACAGAGGAAGATTCTCAATTAAATACTACCTCAAGTCACACGTATGATTTTTTCTTGACGTTTTCGGTTTTTAGAGCTCAGCTAATATAGCCATTACTCTGCTTCTTTAAT
>NC_090883.1:35647476-35657476 GCF_036669925.1 Montipora capricornis
AACTTTCTTCAACCCGCAACAGATGTTTTTGTTGCGCGACAAGTTGATCATGCAAGGTGAAAAACGGGAGACATCGACCCAAACTTGCAACGAAACAATGTTGCGCGCCAAGTTGAGGGTTTTTGTATCTCGTATTTCGCCGCCTTAAATTGCATAGGGGACCAAAAGAAGTGCGAAGCCAGGAACTTAGAGGTTCCGATACATCGTTGCTAGCATCAGAGGACTCAGAGAGATCCTGATAACGTCTGATAATACTAAACCCATTCTCATCAAGGACTTCCATTGGCAGAATCTCATTCCGGGTGATCAAATACCATTTTCTCCACCAAAACGTATTGAGGTCAATTGCAGCTCCCATTTTACCCCTTCAGGAACCTTTATATTAGTACTGTAATAGTTTCAGTGATTGTGAAAATATGTTCACCCTAATTGGTCGAGGATCTACTTATGCCTTGAAATCATCACCCTATACTAATTGATTTTTTAAAAATATTAGATCATGCAATATAGTAATAATAACGATAATGAATATATTTATATAGCGCCTATATAAAAATTCTAGGTGCTATAAAATTTATCGGAAAGTTAAATAGTTAAAATATGTACAAAGTCATAATGCTACTATAATACTTTTTGTTAAAATGTCCTTTAAAATGTCTCAATATTTGACGAATATCTATAATCACAGTAAAATGGAAATAAAAGTGTCCTTGGATATTAGTGTTCTTTATAAAAAGCTTCTTTAAAAAGGCGTGTTTTTAGTTTATTTTTAAATTATCAAGGTTTTTAGTCTCTCTAATGTGTAGAGGAAGATTGTTCCATATTTGTGGGCCCGCCGTTGAAATGCACGATCACCAAAAGTTTTGCATCTTGTTCGAGGAATGATCAAACCGTTTTCGTTGTTACTACGCAGGGAATAGCGTGATATAGGCTTTGATTGTAACATCCCACTCCGATAGGATGGCACCATTCCTTTGAGAACTTTGAATACTTGTAGAGCGATTTTGAACTTTACTCGAAAACCAACTGGAAGCTAATGTAGACTTGTCAGGGCTGGTGGTATATGACTGTATCTAGGGACCTGTTGAGTAACACGTGCAGCTGCATTTAAGACATTTTGAAGTCGATCTATTTGACACTTTGGTACACCATAGAAAAGTGAGTTATAATAGTCCAGATGTGAGGTAAGGAAAGCGTGAATAAGTGTAACAGTAGTCTTTTCTGATAGGAACTTTCTGATTTTCTATATTTTGCACAAGCCAAAGAAAGCTTTACTGCAGGCCTTACAAAGTGTGTGGTCATTGTCATAGAAGTGTCGAACCAAGCTCCCAAGTTACGAACTGATGAGACTTTTTTGATCTCGATTGCGCCAATACGAATGCTATCGATTTTGATTTTAGTCAGCTGTTGACGAGATCCTATGACCAGAAATTCAGTCTTGGTATCATTCAGCTTAATTAAGGCAGTTGCTAGTCATCCAGGCACAAATATCAGATATACAGCGTTCTATGGAAAATACTGCCTCGTCTTGAGATGTTGTTGAATCAGGTCTGAATGATAAGTATAATTGAGGCACATCTGCATAACATTGAATGTTTGGTAGGTGTTTCTTTACGACGTGGAACAAGCGCGATGTGTACATGATGAATAGTATCGGTCCTAAACAACTGCCTTGGGTATTCCTGTGGCAACATCAAAGTCACGTGATTGTTTTAGGCGTGAACAAAAGTAAAAAAAATCTTTGTCCTTTGGATGTGTCAAAAATGCAACTCTAGAGTTTTGATTGGCTTAGCCATCATGATATGTATGAGCTATTGTTATATACCTAGACTTTCGCTCAACGAGCACTGTGATTGGTTGATTCTTTGTCACGTGGCCCTGATCAAATTCAAACGTATCCCGACCAGGATTCAATTCCGCAGATGTTGCCCGCTCCAGATGTTTTGCCGCGATTGTTGCAGGAAAAGTGTAAATATATAACAAAGCACTTAATGTCTGGTCCCTCGGGAAACTAGTTAGTTTTGTCTTCCCTCGAGCCCTGACGTTTCCCTCGACTTCGTCTCGGGAAACGTGAGGACTCTCGGGAAAACAAAACTAACTGTTTCCCTCGGGACCATACTTAAGTATATAATATTCAACAATCTGTTTAAGCCTCGCGTCTAGTAGTATTCGCAAATTAGCAGTCCCTTTTTAAGTGGCACATGCCGAATTCCGTGAATCCGACTTTTTTTTCGATTTGTAAGCGTCTTTGGTCGAAGACAAATACTGACATGTACTTCCCTTCTACCCAAACAATCCCACAATGCCACATTCGTACAAGTCTCCTTTAAGTTTGTGGAGTGGAGAATCAGGAACCCACAGCCAACGTTGGCGATTCAAGAAAACTTGACATGTAACATGAAAAACGTATAACAAAATACCAATACTAAACTAGACAATAACATGTTTTAAAAGTAGTATGTACTCTAAAATAATATTAAAAACCGGAATATTGTCTTTCAAAATTGCCTTCATAAATGCGAGGATCATAGCTTCTCTTTTTCAAATCTTGTTCTTCAAGAGGATCTTATTATTATTATTATTATTATTATTATTATTATTATTATTATTATTATTATTATTTTAGGAAACAAACAATAGTTTAAAGCAAATTCATGCCTCGGGAATTGAATATAACTAAAAAACTAAGCCCTCTGTACCTTTACATTCTTATTTGGCAAGAATTTGACAGAAACCATCTTTAATGAAGGCTATCTGGTCTCATTTAAAAGTTGTCTTATTTCTAATCCTTTTTTGCTTAAAAACCCAAATTTCTGATCGTGTTTTCACAAAAGTTTGATCGGAAGCACACATATAGCACTCAACAAGAACATGTAGCCCCATTGCCACGGAGGAGGAGATACTTTCCACTGTGGTTTCTCAAACTAATCAGTTCACTTGTGTCTGCGGCCCTCTTCGCATCTCTCAGGAAAAAAAAAAATGAATTTCTTACTCACCGATGACCTGTTGCTAAGTCTTCTGCAGTCGTATTGTGTCTCTCCCGCATCGCTGCTTGATCCCTTCAACTCGCTCCTTCGTGTAAAGTTAGTTACTAACGAGGACTCATTTTGTGTTTTGGTACTGACACTAGTTCCGGAATTCGATGACTGATTTTCGCCTGTCGTAGCCCGCTCTTTAAGTATAACATCATTCTCTTGACTATAAGAGTTCGTAGAAAGTTTGAGGGCATCGGAATGAAGAGCAAGCAACTTGATATTTACTTGACGTGGAATGCAGCCTATGAAAACAAAATAAGTAGCAGCTTTATGTTAAATATTTGAGGACAAAACAGACTAGGGGTACTATCCAGGGGACGCTCCTAGTCTTTTGCTCCTCATATTTTCCATCACTCTTCCACCTCCTATTGAAAACATGAAGTACAAACTCTGAGATTGTTTCACAGCTCAGTGATCCGCAGAGCAATGTTCTGCAAATGTACAATCGTGTGTTCGCGTCCAGTAATATCATCCTTCAAATGAACAGAATGCGAAGAATTATTAAGCAAGTGTTTCTTCAAATTGCTGCATTTTTTTTTGCAAACAGTAACCGGCAGGTCTGGCCGGCCAGTTATGACAAAAGGAAGGTGCTCTAAGCTTCTGGCAACGAGGTCTTTGTGACCGTCACAACTGATTGCGGACATGTAAGGATTCCAAAATGATGCCCAGTGACTGGGTGTCAATGCCGTCACTACACAATACGGCTACACGCTGTGTATGCCCTTCTGACGTCATAATAACTATAGTTTTAACCAACCACATGTTCAATATTACATATCATGTAACATGACTCTTATAAGATTTACATCAAGTCCCCAGGGTAGGGATTTTGATCAATACAATACAATACAATACAATACAACTTTATTTCACTACGCTAGCCACAACAAAAGCTGGTTTCCAGGTGGGGCGTAGGTAAACGCGTTACAATAAAGTATATATATATATATATATATATATATATATATATTTAAAATAGAAGTATATTACATAGAATCAGTGCGATCCAGTAGAAGGCATGGAGGGCGAGGAGGCAAGTTTGCGTTTGAAATCAGAAAGCGATTTTGCGGTCTTTGCCTCATAGGAAAGATTATTCCAGAGCATTGCACCACTATACTTAAAGCTGCGCTTCAAAAAATTTGTGTATAGCCTTGGAAGTGCTAGATCAGTCTCGATATTCCTAAGATTGTAATTTATGTTAGTATCATTCAGCTTTACAAAGGAGTTACTCAGTTAGGGGGCAGATAGGTTATTGAGGATTTTATACATAAGGGTAGCCTTTGTATGGAAGCGCCTGGTTTCAAGGGTTTTCCATTTCAGGTTATTCAACACATCTGTGGACCTAACATCATATGAAGAGCCTGTAATAACCCTTCCCGCACGATTTTGATTTTGTTGTAATTTATCTTTCAGTTGCTTACAAATGTATCCCACAGAGGTGAGCAGTAATCAAAACAAGGTTGAATGAGTGATCTGTGGGGACAAAAGGCTTAATTCTTACCATGCCTTTCTACATATATACTCAATATGAGTTTCAAATGTAAGCTTTTCATCTAGTAGAACTCCCAAACATTTGTTAGAGGTTACGCGTGAAACCAAATTATTATCAACGGAGATTACATTAGGTAAATCTCCAGATTTAGTGTTCAAATTATATGTTGACCCAACAACCATTAACTTAGTTTTGAGAGGGTGGAATTGGAGCTTACAGTGAGCCAGTCGCTTAGATTTTTTAAATCAGAATTTATATTATTGGCAAGTGCGCCAATATCAAAACTAGAGGTAAAGATTTGAGTATCTTCTGCATATAAACAGGGGGTAGTGTATTTGTAAACAATTTGGTAAATCATTTATGTAGATAAGGAAAAGGAGAGGGCCAAGAATAGAGCCTTGGGGAACTACACAGAGTAAGTTACTTTGAGAAGATAAGCAACCATTTATTAAACATTGTTGTTGTCGGGCAGTAAGATAAGACTTGAACCACATCAATTCTCTATCAGCGACTCCATAAAACTTAACTTTCTCTAGTAAAATCGAATGATCAACTGAATCGAAGGCCTTACGAACATCAATAAAAACTACACCTGTGGATTTTCCCTTATCCATATTATCAGACCAATCATCGCACATTTGAATCAACGCCGAGACAGTCGAGTGGAGAGGGCGGAAACCAGACTGGAATTTAGAGAGAACAGAATGAACTTTCAAATAGTGAAAAAGCTGTTGAAAAACTTCTTTCTCGAAAACTTTACTTATTATTGGCAGGATTGAAATGGGTCTATAATTTCCCATAGCACGACGGTCATTGCCTTTATAGACCGGGCACACACGCGCATTTTTCCAGTCATCAATAAAAATTCCAGAGGAAAGTGACAAATTAAATATAAAAGTCAAAGATGGAGCAATTATACTAGACGCGATTTTAAGGACCTTGGCAGGAATCTTATCAAGGCCAGTGCTTTTCGACACCTTTAAGTTTTTTAGCGTAAGCGCGACATTTTCCACTGGTATATTAGAGAATCGAACGGCTGGAAAACTATTCTGAATGTTACTGAGATATGTGTTAACGCTATTCGAGGACCTTTTCGTTGATTCAGCGGCCAAAGTTGGTCCTATGTTTACAAAGAAATCATTAAATGACTTGGAAATATCTTTATCGTCAGAAACAATTTTATCGTTAACAAGAATATCATTGACAGGGGAAGATTTATTACCTTTGCCTGTAAGTGAATTTATTAATTTCCAGCCCGCCTTAGGGTCAGTAGCCTCGGACGCATCGATTTTCAGGCGAAAGTAGTCAGATTTCGCTTTACACATTATACAATTTACCTTATTCCTGGCAGATTGATTAAGTATCCAGTGGTTGTGCGAGCCGTATTTAATAGCATGTTTTTTATGATAATCTCGTTCCTTCATCATTTTCTTTATGTCAAACGTGAGCCATGGTACTGATGATTGTCTCACACGCATATATCTGATAGGGGCATGGTGATCTAAAATTGCATTAAAATCAGACTTCCATGCTTGCCAAGCTAAGTTAGGGTCGTCAAAACATTCAACATTTTGCCACGAGGCCCTATCCTTGCATACGGAACCCGCGCCCGCAGTGCGCGCGGCAGTCAAAACCGTGCTATCCTGTCAATCATTTGCCCTTTCACCGGTAACAGTGCATTTCGGTTGTGCGTAAATGGCATTGCTGTCGATCTACCCCGTGGAAAAGATGCGACCAGTCTTTATTCGCGAGGTGAACACAAATAAATACATTATCAATACGGTTTTGCCGTCTTCTTACACTTTATTCGAAAATATCAGCCTGAATTCGTCTTAGAATAGTAAGAAAAAACATAAATAACAGCCAAAGCACAACAGCTTACGTTCGAATTCTGCTCGCGGACAACTCATGTTTGTTGACAAAAAAATTGCCATTAAATTAAATGGTTTTCTGGCCCTTTATTAATAGCGCTCACGTGAATTTTAAATGGAATATCGGGAAAGAAAAATTGCCAAGTTGATATTTGTTTCGTGTAAACATACGTTTTTAAGTAGCGAAAATTTGTACAAGCACTACAAAACTTTTATTGACCATTGCTCGAGGGAACACCGTTTATAAGCTGCAAGGAAGTCGCTGATGAATTTTGCACAAAAACCTCGGCCCCTAACACGGGAAAGCCAGACTTGGAAAGTTTTTCAGCAAAGGCTCACTAAGGAAGAGCTTCTAGAGCTTGCCCTCACGCAGGTCGCCAGAAAGGTGCAAACAAGCTGAATCATGTCCGAAAAGAGCAAGATCTAGAATAGACTAGAAGGGGCAGTCAAAATTGTGTTTCTTGTATTGTGTGAAAATTCGTTCAAAACTTTTCCCTCACTTCCAAATAAGAACTTGCTGTGTCTTGCAATTCTACAGTGAATTACTATGAAGCCAATAAGAGAATCAACATCAAAGAGGCACTCCCAGGGGTTTTGGGGAAGAGAACATGGCTAATTTGAACTGGGGAACAGAGTAACAATATCAAAATATTTTAGCGAAGGGTAGAAAACCAATTTAAATTTTAGGGATCAAAAAGCTGGGAACAAGTTTGAAAGTAATTTGGGGAACAACCTGGAAACACAAGCAAATATTTAATGGGAACAAGGACCCCTCCCCACAGGAGGGCCTTATCAAATCTTCTGCCTCTTTCATCCAACAGCTCAAACAAGCAATTCCAACAATTTTTGAATCACCGACACGAAAAGAAGACTCTCTTAGAGAAATAAATTATTTATAATAACACTTTAGCATGCGAAACAATGGTACACACATACATATACATATTTATTAATCCTTTCAGTGAGGGACACTATACAGGATGCTAAAAGGTCAAACGGGTCCGACGGGAGTAAATTAAAGGCTACATAAGAGCCTGACATGGTCAGATGCTTACAAGCACCCTCATGCCCATGTTTGTAAAAAAGCACAATGAAGTATTCCTTGCGGCTGGTTTAGGCATTGTTTCATCTTTCAACATTGGGCAAAACCAAATTAACTCCATTCTCAGAGGGCAATGGGGAAAGAAGCTAGAAGAAAAAACTGGCCTTAATCCAATTCTCCCAAGGTAATCTTTACAGAATAAGGTTATTGAAGGAACACTTTTGAACGCTAACCTTAAGCCTTTTAAAACAAGCGCAAACAATATTAATAGTCTTTAAATTCACAAAATGTGAAACAGCATATTTTAGTCTCATATTAAATTAGATTTGGCTGCAATATATTCCTTAAAACCATGCAGAACTATTTACCATAAAATGTGGAGCATTTCCTGCCTATCTAAATATGCCACAAAAGGGCTCCAAAAAGCAACCAGTTAAGTTTTTAGATAAAGATAGTGTCTCTATGGAGGTCTGAGACAATACCTAAAAATTAAATAATTTGATGTGATCAGGACATTGAATGACCAAGCAATAAACAAACAGCAGCAATGTATGTTAGGTTCACAAAGTGGGAATGAAAAAAAATATTCCTCAACTGATGTTTCAATATGCATTTAAATTAATTTTCTATCAACAATTCAAGGGACTGACTTTTCACTGGTATTGATTTACGTTTCCATGATAAGTTTGAAAGTGAATCTGGCAACCACAGTGCCCTATAAAATGGGAAACAGCTTTAACAAACCCTTTAAACTAATATTTTACAAGGGAAACCATTGTTGATGCCGTGCATTGTTATGGCTACAATTATTGTCCATTCAACCAACAGTTTCTCCTAATTTTGTGTACCATTCACTTGTTGGTTCCTTAATAAAAAAAATCGCTAATTCAATTAAGGATTCAAGTCCTTTCAAATCATCAAAGTTGCTTTGCGACATCAGGAACAAACGAAAAAATACAAGCACTGAAGAACAAACAAATTAACTGCTCAAGAATGCACGACTCCCTTTGAAACAGCAAAACAGGATCCTCGAGTCACTAAAAAAGTGCTGCATGCTACGTGGATGTTTGTAGAACGATCGCAAGTTGTAATCACGGAAAGAAAACTCCACTCCAGATCTGATAGACGATGGTCGTGCAAAACTTGCCAAGCACGTGGAGCACCTAACAGGATTGTTTGTTGTTTGGCACAGCAGATGAACGAAAAATTGTTCCCCTCACTATTCACCTGAAGTTCGATCATGATGGACACACACAAACAAGTGCTGAAAGAACTTCAAAAGGTCAGACGACCAAATGTGATTGACCCAACACTCGTTAGAGCGGCTCAGTTATCGGACATCAAAGTGCTGAACAAACCAAGGGATTTCGTCGTAAAAATGTTCAGTCAGCAACGTCGTCTTCTACAGAATAAAGTTCAAAAAGCGATCCTGGTTGTTAATCACATGCTAGCCCATGTCATAAACTGGATAATGTGGATTGGCAAATTGATTGTCAGAACAATGCGTCATTTTCAAAGAAGCAACGGTCAAGAGAGTCTCAAAAGAAGGCTGAGCGAATGTCCACCGATCCAACCAATCAGAACGTAGACAATTGGCGTGACGTCAGATAGCACAAGGATAGCACAGTTTTTCCCGCTCGCTGAATTCTGATTGGTCAGTTTAAATTTCAGTGGCTCCCGCCGTATGCAAGGCCATTAAGGTCATTAATAAAATCCACTTCGACAAAATGTTTGAAATTTCGAACCTCTTTAATAATGGGTCTAGTTTTGGGTACAGCAAAACGACATATCCCCAGATTTGACATGGCTACCATCTTGGATACTGAAGAGGGCTTGGAAATCAACCATGCTCGATCCCAAGGCTTTTCCCTCCCCAAGTAGTGAGGGAAAGACCCTGGGAACGAGGTTGGCTGTAAATAACTCCGCCATCTTGGAAGATACCTAGAAGGAGTTCGAATGTACTTCCCACG
Source organism: Montipora capricornis (assembly GCF_036669925.1). NCBI lineage: Eukaryota > Metazoa > Cnidaria > Anthozoa > Scleractinia > Acroporidae > Montipora > Montipora capricornis. The sequence goes on from NC_090883.1 coordinate 35,656,887, forward strand.
TTCGTGAGAGATAGCTGAACGAAAGGTGAGTGGTAGGTACATAACTTGCACTCTCATTGTGTGCAACAAGGTCTAAAGGGTATTATTCTGGCCACTGGTGGGGGCTTTTGATACTTTTGGCCCATTATTTTGTCGCGGGGGTGGGGAGTTTGGCTCATTTTTTCACCCAACTCAGTCCCTTCTGTTTTTGAGTAACACGTACCACAGGACACCCAGTGAATAACACTTAGGAAATTCAAAATGCCGTATTTTCGAAACGAAAGACGTCACAGAACTGGAAACTTGAAAAATATTTATTTCCAGGTCATCTTCCACTTCCTATAGATAAAAATTAAGAAGCACTTGCCAATTTGATGATCTGTAGTTTGACAATCACGTACAACTTAACCATAGGTACCCCAAGCTCACGGAGAATCGTTGTGTTACATAAATTTTATGAGGATTTGTATGGAGAATTTAGGACATAAAAATAGAAATAAAAATACATCAGAATTTCTTACCCTGCCTCGTTGTCTTATTTATGGTATGTTCTTAGCATTTCTAGCCGTTTCAGCGCGATTCTAGGGAGTTTTAGTTTTACCGTTGCTCTG
>NC_090883.1:35664976-35697476 GCF_036669925.1 Montipora capricornis
GTAAATTTTTTAAAGTTTAATGTTTGATTATATTTGTTTCTTACTTAGTTCGCTTTTTAAGAATTGTAATGTATTAGAATGTTTTTGGAAATGTGTTTTAGTTATAATTAATAGTTTTTATTTGGACGAGTAATTATTTTGTTACGTACACGACCCCAGGAGCTTTTTAGCTTAATTCTTCTCGCGTATAAATAAACATTCCATTCTATTCTACTCTATTCAGTTCTACAAACCTGGAGCGAATTGGCGGAGGGGGGCTGGGGAAAGGCGGGAAAAATTCTTTTCTCGTGTATTTTTCTCCTCGCTCCAATCTCGCCGCGCTGTGCCTTTTCGGATTTTGCCAATGGAGCATGTTTAACTCTGAAAAGAGGATAATTTCACTTTTACAGAAAAATAAATTAACTCAGATGGATGAGACCTCACATTATAAAATGATCCAGCCTCTTCCACACATCGCTCGAAATATTTGGCATAAATTGTCGGCAATTTGCCGGAAAGCCCTCTATTCATTTTAATCATTTCTGTGGGGTAACACACAAATTACTAATTTGTAATTTCGCTGGGGGAAGTTGGGCAATTAGAATAATACATGTAATAATAATAATAATAATAATAATAATTATACTTATTATTATAAACGGTTTTATACTTATTATTATACTAATTATTATAATAATAATTATTAATATTAATATTAATATAATAATAATAATAATAATAAATATTATTATTATTATTATAATAATTTGTTATAATAATAACAATAACTATTTATTATTTTACTAATTTATTATGATCCAATTATTACTAATTATTACTGATTAATTATTACTGATTAATTATTACCGTTCCATATATACACAATCAAGTAATGACGTTCAATTTCTCGTACCTTATTATCAACTTCACTCAACTTCTTGGCCTTTAACTCCTTGTCTTCTGTGGATAAGAATTCTGGAACCAGCAATATACTCGTATCTTTTGGTAAATTGAGCAATGAGACTTTACCCTGTTTTGAGAAAAAAATAAGAGTTGTTTAAGATCCATCAAATTATTCTTGATGTCAGCCCTGCCAAGTAAGAACAAGCATGAAACATAGGGAGCAGTATAATAAGGCCTGTGATAGAGCAGTTTTCAATAGAGTGTCGAAAGTAATTAGCGAATTGCTTTGGTTTTTCATTACTTCACTCGGTGTTGGGTTCAAAGTTCTCGCGCTACTTTTTCAACCAATCAGAAGTAAAACCAAAACCAATTGTGGCTCGCGCGTGCACATTTTCTAGCGCTTTGTGTCAGCTACGTGTAATTACTTCAAGTTTTGATTGGTTTACTGGATTGTCTTCGTCCTTTTTGATTGGCCAAAGTAATTACTTTCAATTGGTTTTGGTTCTACGACTCTCGATTGAAACTCGCTCTATAAGTTTGACATGCAAAATGTGTCAATGGAAATCGTGAATGTTAACACCAGTGAAATCAGTACATGTATTAATTATTTTATCAATAGTGGCTTAGGCTCGGCTTTTGGCCGAGCCAGTTGGGTCCTGGTAACTAATGACGTCAAAGAAGTCAGGAATGTAATTCCATTGTGAATCGTCAGAATATCCACAGCATCCGAAAGGTAACTGTCGCCCGACATTTCTATAGAGACTTAGGTCTCGGTAAAGGAAATGACGTGTCCGCCAAAAAATGAAATTGCCGTGCCACTATTTTTTGTATAGAGTCAAACTATATATCATATTAAAGCTAATAGATTGAATTATTTGAATGAAGTTTTATTTTTTTCGTATTTACATAGTTATTAATAACGCCTTTTAGTTATGAAGCCTCAAACTCAGAATGACTGAGTGCAACTCTTCATGGTTTGACTTGCCTGCTTCACAATTGGTCAGAGCCATTCAGTGCAAACAATGCAGGCAGCATGAATTGGCTAGCACTGATTCGCATTTAAATGTCACAAAGGGCAATCTTACCATCTGCTGTAATGTTTGCTCAAAAGTCAGCACAGCATCGGATTTAAACACAGCACCAACAGACATCCCAATGGTTTCATGCAAGGTATACTTTTGCTTTATGGAATGAAAATAAATATATAAGTAGAATAAATAAACAAACAAATAAATGATGCAGGAGACAACTAACAACTAAGTGTTCCTTTTTAAAGACAAGGTATCTTACATATTAATTTTAAACTTTGTACCATGCAGTTTTGTACATAAAATGAGCATGGACTTTTAAAAGTCCCAGAACATAATTATGATAATTTAAGTCATAGAGGGCCTTAAAGATGGAAATCTTACACCTTTTTCAAAAAGCGAGCGAAAGATGTAGTCATTAAAACTTAGTTCTTAATTCTAGCAAATTCCATACTTTAAAGATCAATCTTCTCCCACATGACTCTGTAGGGCCTGAGCATTGCAAAAAGATGACTTTTTTGCTCCCAAAAGTTAAATAAATAAATCATTCAATCATTATTATTAATTACAAAGAGTTTGAATCCTGGAATGAGATATTTGGAATGATGGAATTAATTCACTGAGAATCACCTGGTTAGTCTTGATTCGTAGAATAAAAACAAATTCTTCTTATTAGGAAGAAGTTGTTTCAACATCAAGGAAATAATTATTTATATACATGTGTATGTATAGTTGTGATAATTTGAACTGGAGCATTGCACCAGCATCTCAGAGGTCATGGGTTCAAATCTCGTTGAAGCTGCCTGAATTTTTGCAGGTGTCTATAAAAAAGCCGCAATTGCTTAAATTGCGCAGTGAACCCTTTGACACCCAACCCGGCCTAAACCGGCCAGACGATTTTACTCGTCGCCACTTAAGGTGCAGAAAAAAAAGTTAAGAGTGAGGATCATGCACTTCTATCTTTGTCTATAACCTGGGCCCGGTTCCTCAAAAGCCGATTAACGCTAATCCCAGATTAAAAACTAACCAAGCATTTTATTTCTCTACTGCCAAATGCTGTTCAACGCAGATTTTAGGCAGAACTTTACATGAGAAGACGTCAATTTTGAAAAACAAAAATAAGCAAAAGAAACTTTCAACAAAAAGTCGAAAACGTGAAACAAAAGTTTACGCTAATCCTGGATTAAGTTAATCGGCTTTCGAGGAACCGGGCCCTGCAAATCAAATAATACATTTCTTTCAGTTTCATTTACGTTCTCATGTCAGCCATATGTGAAAATTTTTGAGGTACTTATATAAATGGCAATGGAGTAGATTCTTAACTGAACAGGTTTATGAATACCTGTATTTGAAGTGAACAACTCTTAAACTGTATTAGATGAGTAATTAACACAAAGAAAAAGAAATACAGTACTTACTGGATATTTTCCAATGCTTGCTTTGTATTTACCTTCCACTTCTGACTATCACAAGACAATAAAAATAATAATAATAATAATAATAATAATATAATTATTATAGATGTGTTTTCCATTGTTTACTGCAGATAGTTATAACAATTATTACTATTGTGGTGCAATGTTCATAAAGGCCAGGGGACTTTATAAACGGTAGGTCCCATTTCACAACTATAATTCATAAACTAATAAAAGCTGTGGGATGTTAAAGATCCCACACACTAGGTATTTGAAATAAGCATGGCATGAAATTTCCAGTGTTGTGGTCTGCTCTGTAATGAGGGCATCTTTCACTTCCCTCGGCAATAATATTGTAAACTGTGTAACAAGTAGTCTGGCCAAAGTCCCTCCAATAGATTATTACAAATTAGTACTGAGAAGCCTGGGAGGGAGAGGTGACTAATACATGTATGCCACTTCACTTCACTGGTTCTGACAAGAGAACAAAGATAGATGGAAGTACTAGTTTCCTTGAAAATATAAATACAGATTAAAACTAGTGGACATCAGTTTACCTTAAAAGAGTCCCAAACATCAGGGTGAATAAAATTGAAGAGATAATGGTTGACTTTCGCATGATTGTAAACAAACTTCTGGAATTCTTCTTGTTCTGATAACACCATTGTTTTAATTTCCTGCGACAATAAGATTAACAGATGTATTTGATTCTGCAAGCAATAAGATACATGTCCATTTTGATACATTTTTAAAACATTGTCCCGAAATACAATGTACAGGCCATAAACAAGTAAGAATTGTGGTAAGTAGGAGTTGCCCTCAAGGGGGGTCTGGGGGCAATTGCTCCCACATACATTTTTGAAGTAGGCTAGTTTCGCTTTCTTACGGTAAGACTGGATCTACCATGAAATAGAGGCAAAAGGAAGGGGAAATAATTTGCATGTGAAAAAACTCCCCCGCATTAGCCTTTCATGCTCGATCCAAACCAACGAATACAAAACTGGCCTATTGTAGACCCTCGGAGACACATTTTCCAGCATTCTGAGATGCAAAACTGGATATTGAAGATACCAAACAAACTGAAATCATTCATTAGTTATCAATGACCCCAGAGGAAAAATTCAGCAAATTATTGGCTACCGATCGATAAAACCTGATATTGACAAAATTACTTACTACACCTGGATAACTTTACACAATAAATAACACCTGAAAATAACCTTTTTTCTTTTGCTTTTGGCTCCGCAAGCTGCTGCCACACCTGAGCCAAGCTGTCTAAACAGCCATTTTTAACCTCGTGTTTGAATACAGGATATGTTGTGTTACACAGAGTATGCTCGGTTAGAAACCCCTGCCTACATTTACCTGTAATCTGAGCTCGTTTACTTAGATGTTTACTTAACAAACAGAGCTGAATAACGTCAACGTATGCACAAGACTTTGGCGCTGAAATCAGATTTTGTGGTTTGTACACGTTGATTTTCTGTTCTGTTTGTTTGACGTTTTGTTTGTCTGGTTTGTGGCAAGAAATGAATCTTAGAACTCAATGGATTCTTTTTGGATGTACTGCAGAGGTTGTTAACCCCTTGTCTTCTACATGTAGCAGTGGGTAATGAAGGGCGACTTTTTCATGGAATAACAATAATTTTAACAGTGCTTGTGCTACATGTAAGTCTTACCTGGACACTTTTCAACTTCTGCAAATCCGCATTTGCTAAGTCTCTAGACTTGATCATCTCATATGTCTCCAAGAGTAACTTCTGACTTTCTTGGCTGATTTTTGACACAAATGGGAAATCCATTTCAGGAACACAACTAGCTGATCCTGGACTGTATGATCTCCATTTTTCTTCATTCCTATTGGTACATCCACCAGTATTGTTTACATTTCGTCTGTCCTTACTTGGATCATTTCCTTCGTTATCAAGGTTACCGCGGGTTTGACTGTCTCCATCTTTGTCCAATGTACATGAAGGTGGAACGTCAAGATGCTTCTCAAGAAACTCCACAAACGAAGGCAAACATGAATATTTCTGGTAACTTTCTTCACTTAAGAATTCACACCTTGGAAGAAATCAAAAGAAAAGATGAGCAAAAGGGGAAACTTCTTTGAGATTTATTGGTTGCTCAGTTGATTGCACATTGGATTATAGAAATTTGGAGGTCACTGCCTTACCAACACTCTAGGTATGAAAATAACTGAGGAGAAAGCTCTGCTCTTGAAATTTGATTCGCAAATGGTTAGACTTTCAAGACCTCTTGGATAAGGACTACAAACAGGAGGGATGTTAAAAAACCCACACACAATTTGCAAAGAGTGGGACAAGGTGTTGCCTTCTAGGTGCTTTTCACATTACATCATACACGTGGCCGCCATGTTGGCAGACGAAAACAAAAGATCTCTCATTAGCTTCTTTTGCTCGTCCACCAGCAATTGTACATTACACAATTATCACTTAACTTTGGTCTTCTGAGGGCTAAATTACAGAATTCAGAACCACATCTGATGGCTCTACGGACGAGCTGGCTCGTTTGCCACCTACTGCTGAGCCAAACGACCCAACAGACAACACACGCAAACACACACCAATATTTATATGACTCAATCTTTCATCCACTGCCGAATTAAGCGCGTCAGTACTTCCACTGGTCTCGAATGTGACCCTGGGTTCTGTAATTGCTCCCTCAAGAGATTGGTTAAAAGTCATCAGTTCTCTCCAGCAAAAAATGACCGGCCTAGCGGTGATGTCTCAAAAATGCTTATGGTGTGTAAATAGAACTGCTCTGAAACAGCTGCAAGTTAGGGAACTTTGATGAGAATTGGAACATGTCTACAGATGTAGATAGAACTGATAATCAGTCTTAATGCCGTAGACGGTATCTATATTCGCCTTGTTTCTGTATGATAAAAGTTTAAAACGTTTCAGTTGGAGTCATATGATACCATTTTTCCTTCTGCAATGCTCACCTGTCACTAGCCATTCTGCAAGTCATTATTTTTCAATCTGGAGAGGCGAACGAGTCGCGTTTTGTCATTGTGACCGCCATATCAGTTGTAGCGTGAACGCGAAGGATTGGTAAAGAACACTAGAACTTAGTCTCAATTCTTGCTGTTTGTTTCTCTCAGTCACCTGGGGCCCGTTTCTCGAAAGTCCCGAAACTTTACGGGCCATTTTCGGGTGTCACGATTCCCTTTGTAACTCAAGAACGGAGAGCATTTAATTCGTCAAACTTCACAGATTTTTCTCTTTTTGTTACCTTTAAAACATGTTAAAAGATCTGCTTTCCAAAACAAGCGGTTGGCAATTTCACAGATGTTTTCGGGATGTTTTCGGGACGTTCGAGAAACGGGCCCCTGGCCCCAGTTGTTCAAAAGGTGGATAGCGCTATCCAACGGATAAATTGGTTGCGCTATGACTTACCCACTCAATAGCGCCCTGGACAGTAGTCTCCAGGGCGCTTTTCAGTCCTGGTAGTCTCCTTTGCAGTCGCAGTCACGCAACGCTCCTCGTGGGGACGAAGAGCGTTCAAAAGTTATGTCAGTGAAATGCACTGTAAATAAAAGTCACAATTGGACCTTCCTTCTGCATGAATTTTTTTCTTTACCTTCTTCTTTGCGTGAATTTTTTTTCTTGGCATTTTCCCTTGCATGAATTTTTTTTTTTGGTTTTTTCCCCATCCCCCCCATCACTTTTCTAATCGTCCGTCCCTAGCTAACTTGTCACCGCTCCCGTCACTAAACCACCGGGTCACCGCTTGCTTCGACAAAATTTTTTAACACAACAATTGTAGCTACTGCTGCAGATAATTTTTCTCAGTCTAGGCTCCAGACCTCTAATAATTACTAGTACGTTATATATATATTTTAGTTTTCAAAAAATTGTAAGGGTCACTTTTGAAAATGTATGTTGACTAGCATACGAAACGTAAAGTTCTATATAAAAAATACAATGGAATAAAATGGAACACAATATTTATCACCGCTGTTTGTGTTATTTTCTATTCCTATAGGCTGAAGTTCCGTGTTGAAATCCTGTCCAGGGACTACTTTTATTTTTTTTCTTTCTATCTGCTACCACAAGTCCTGGGGCTTTATAATTCTGGTGGCAGTATGATCATCATATATTCAACGCTGGGTGATATTATATGTTTATCGTAATTCCACTCTCGAGAACATGTTGAAAGGACGGAGACTACCTGGACGGGCGTGTTAGTGCTTCTTGGACAAATGAAATAAGAATTTAGGCCCCATCAACACGTCTCTGGATATTTTTGAATCTGCAACTTTTTCTTTCGGGATTCAAAAGTATTCCCATCCACATATAGCGTATTCAAATCGAATTTTCCCGTCTACACGTATCCGAAACGTATCCGGATTCACTTTGGTACTCAGGACTCCTCAAGTGTATAACAACGTTGATACGCATTATCAAGTGCGCTATGCTGTGGCAGATATGAACCACTATAAATCGGTTTCCCACGGTGCAAATAAGATAATACTCCAGAGTCAATAAAATTCGTAATTTCTGACAAGAGCATAAAATAAAACGCAAATGCCTGTTCAAGTTACAAGTAATTTTATCGACCATTTGCTATACCAGGGGCACCCAACGATAATATAGTTCAAAACCAACATAGCATTGTTAAACGTATTTTAGTATTTAAACGGTAGTTATAGGCATATTTTTATCCCCTAAAAATTTTTCATCTGTGATCCGAAAATTATAGCGATCAAAACTTACCTTTTCAAAAATTTCAGCCAGAAAAAAGGCTCCCGAAAATTCTAGGTGACCTTTGTAGGGTAAGAATCCGTTAAAAATGGGCAATTATACCTAGGAGAGGCACGCAAGCAAGAAATTTTGCAACAAATGTTCCGAAAATTCTAGATCTCAAATCGTCTTCTGAACAGATATTTTCCGAAAATTGACGTTGGGTGCCCCTGCAATACTTCCGCATTTTTGCCCGGGCAACCCAAAATTTGTGCGGGTAGATGTATGATAAAACAAACTTGCCGGGCTGACGACTTGACAAAAAAATAGGTCCGCAATGCGTACTTGTGTGAGATTTCAGTCAAATATACGTGATTAGCATTACAGTAAATGTAACACATTTTGTCATGTTATAGTGATAAATGTCACGTAAAGATTCCGTAGAATCCCCAAGCTGCAGACGTGAAAACGGTTAGGGAAGAAACAGTTTCGAGGAAATTTCGGGTGCTTACCATTTTTCAGAATAAACCGGTTGGGATGACCAGTGAATAATGGTAACAGTTTTTCCTAAATCAGCAAACCAGCCCAACGAGATCGCACTTACCTTTTGCAATAGTTTTCGGCTGATGAGAGACTGGAAACTGAAAAATTTAGCAAAGGGTAAGGAAATTTCTACAGCTCTGTTCGATGGGAAATACCATTTACTGTGGTTTGTTTATTTGCCAGTCAGCAGACAAAGCTGGACGTGGCCCCAAGGTATCACAGGGGAAGGAGGGGGCGGTGATTGACAGAGTTAAGAGTCACTGAAGTTAACATTTTGCAGGTTATGGTTTGTAACGAATTACAATTGGGTGCGTTCGACAAAGAGGTAAATGCCGTCTACTATTATTCATTGCAGCGGAAATATTGGAATCAGTCGCTAGTAGCAGGGGATAATTTGTTTACGATAAAGCTGGATAAATCAGCAGGGAAGTGCAATTGTCAGCTAAGAGCATTCGTGCTTCCAGCCTGAAATGAAGTAAATGTGGAAATTCTTAACTTGCGGATTTACAGAAACTGGCACCGTCACGCAACGTGTCAACAAATCGTAGTTAAAAGAGGGAACCTCAAATTGTTAATCATGAATCTAAAGGATAAATTATACTGGACATTGTCATTATGTTATATCTGTCCGATATAAGTTTGAAGGCACGACTCCTTCACTTCACTTCACTTTGATGATAAGTGCAACCTACAAATTTGTATATATATGCACAGCGCATGAGAATTACATTTCCTTGACTAGGACTTCGAAAGCCGCGATATCTAAATTAGAATTTACTGCAAAAGAAGGTAATCTATTCCACAGCCTAATTGCTCTAGGCAAGAAACTAAATTTGAAAATATTGGTTCTAGCAAAAGGAACGTTAAAGTGTTTATTATGCATATGGCGGGAATGTCTTGAGGGTTGGGATAGATTCTTTGTTGGAATGTTCGCCAGTTGGTTAAGTCCTTGGTTGAAAAGACATAAGGTGGCTGCATCTCTGCGGTCTCATAGGGGTTTCCAGCCCAGTTTCATTAGGCGACGTGTAATTGTTCCCTCTTCATAATTAAAATAATCTGATGTAACAAACCGCACAGCCCGACGCTGGACTTTCTCGAGTTCCTGGATTAGGTTTTGAGTTGGAGGGTCCCAGATGGCGCTGGCGTACTCCAGGATGGGTCGTACAAGGCCTACATAAGCTGCCTCCTTAGTATTTTGATCGCAGAAATACAGGTTTCTCCTCAGCAAGCCCAAGATTTGATTGGCCTTACGGGTGACGTCAGCGACGTGCTTATTCCAGCGAAGATTGTGAGTGATGGTTATGCCTAAATACTTTACTTCCTTTTACAGAATCAAGGGCCGCACCCTTGAGGTGGTACAGGTGCGGGATGTTGTTACGTGTCTTTGTGGAGACCCGCATGGTTTTACTTTACGACGGGGAAAAGTCCATCAACCAGGTATCAGTCCACACAGCCAGCCGATCGATGTCTTGCTGCAAGATCTCGCTGTCTACTATGGAGCTCACTTTCCTGTAGCAGATGCAATCATCGGCGAAGAGACGAATCTCTGTACCTGGGCTTACAACCTCCACGATATCATTAATGAACAGATTGAAGAGAATGGGCCCTAGGACTGTTCCCTGGGGTACACCAGATGTAACACATGACCATTCAGAAACAGATCCATTGACGACCACTCGCTGACCACAGACCACAGAGGAAGGAGTCTATATAGTTGGTACAACTTGCTTAATACAAACGTCAGAAAGGAAGACGACTTCTCCTTATCTTGCAAACTAATCGCACCGAGAAAACAAGTCGAAATTCGCCAAATTGACAACAGCCGAGAAGAGTAATGGCCGCCAGCTGCAGCTGGTTACACATAAACACTCATTCTCATTCCCAGGGTCCTCTCTCTTCCTGATAGAGACCACGTGACCAAACTTGGCTCTCGTACACAATCGAAGCCAGCTATATTGTCGGTGCTGACAAAGTGTGGGAAAATCCCACACAAAAATGAATATGGATCCCTGCCTTGAGTATTTGTTGATATATATCCTTGATATGTTGTTGTGATCCATCCATTACATGTTAATTTTTTTCTGTGATTTGAATTTTCTATGTGGGTGTTAAATTTCGCGAGGATTTTTATTCGCGGCTCTTTAATTATGCGATTTATAAACAATCGCGAAAATCGCGAAAATCGCGAAATTAAAGGCCCACGAAATTAAGTACCAATAAGGTATTTGACTTTGCAGGAGAGGCATGTCCAGATTTTCGATTAATTGCGCCTGATGAACTCGGTTAAAATGAATAACACCTTTCGTCAATTACGGGGTGAACAGCAAGCCTGCGAACGCAGACGTTTTTCCGGCGGCCGTAAGTAGCAACTACCGCCGGAAATACGTCTGCGTTCGCAACACTTGCAAAACCTATCAAAGAAGTACTACACAATGAGCTTGACGTTTCAGGAATGACTACAGTGTAGCTAAAAACTCATTGTTTTCATATAAGCCAGCAAACCTTCCCTTTTCTTTCTTTTTAATTTTGTTACTAGCGAAAGACAATACCTCATAAAAAAAATATGTATTCTGTTAGTCTCGTTCGAAATCACATGCATTGCAATGCGCTCAGTTGCAGCTGATTTCATGTATTCAAAATGGGTTTTAATTTACTTAATTAGTATTACGCACGTACATTTTTGTGACGAGGCTTTTTCAGGCTCACCGATGTTACGTGATTGATTGATTGATTGATTGATTGATTGATTGATTCACGAGTAAGTCATCCATCGCTGACCGCATCTGTCTTCTCAGACAGGAAGCAGACTATTTTTTCATTGAAAATTTGGTTTTATCAAACGTGTTGATAAAGGTCGAATTACCACCGTGAGTGACTTGGAAAGCTGACGTTTCGAGCGATAGCCCTTCGTCATTCGCTCTGACGAAAGGGCAAACGGACCCCAGGGGGGCGGGGGGGGGGGGTGGTAGGAACTCCCATATGGAACAGACGGGGATGCTCGTCGGAAATCTTGAATTTAACCCCTAAAGGTGACCATCTCAGTGGGCGTGGCTCAAGCTTTTTGGGACCCCTAAAGGAGACTAATCTGGGCGTGGTTTAAGGAAATTTTGACCCCTAAAAGAGACCGCTTCAAACACACACAAATACGACATGCAATGAGTTTTAATGATATAAAGACATAATCATCGAATGCTTTTATCTAAAAGTAGTTTTAAAATGCAAATTTTGACTTCTGTTTCTCTTCGCGTAATTCTGTGTTTCTTCGCGGAACCCTAAACGAGACCTTGGCGGCTTAAAATATTGGCGCTTTGCCCGGAACACCCTAAGCGAGACCAAAATCCAAAATTTACACCCCTAACTTCGAGACGACGAGCATCCCCGTCTGTTTCATATGATTACACAAGCTAGACGTGCTTTGTATCGGAAAAGGAGTGACTTTTGTACGCTCGAATGAGTCAGTTCCTGATTGGTTTTCCTTCCTTTATTGAAAGCTACTTCCAAAAATGTCGTTTAAAAACTGAAGCCCCTATATGCTTATCACACCTGACATTTTAAACTGACGTTGAATGAAGTTGAAGCACTTGAAATCCGAGCCTGTTTTTTGGGCAATTCTGCACGTTTTCGATTTAAAAAATCCTTGCGCCGTTTTTAATCATTGCTTTCTGCACTTAATAGTGTGCCAATTGTAGAATCTCTCTGGCCTACGATAACTCAATCCGAGTCAGTCCGTTTCTCAACGTTTTGTGTTAGCACTAATGCAGCAAAATTGGCGACAACAACTCGTACTTTGACCTGGTATCAGCTCCGGTATTGACAAGGGATCACGCGAGAACGGGTGTGACGCAATCATAAGTTGACCTCCTGGTAGACGCATGGCACAGCGGGTGGGATTTATATATGGCAGTATTATTACTATTTACTAAGGTGATGAAAGTATTTTGCAGGCTTAGCAACCAAAGCTCGGCATGAATCGAATCACGAATTGCTTTTATCCTGTGGAAAGAAGCGAAGGGAAGAAAACGGACAAGCTTTCCATCCGTCAAAAGTTTTGTTATGGAGCTGGACACATTTTGAATGACCTCGTTGCAAACGCTTGGTTCAGCTACCTTATAATCTACCTGACTAAAGTCGCTCGTTTGTCAAACAGCCATACTGGTCTTGTTGCTATGCTCGGGCAAGTCACTGATGGCGTTTGCACACCGATTACTGCAATTCTGAACGACAAGACAGTCTGCCGTTATGGACGGAGAAAGATTTGGCACCTGATTGGCTCATTGTGCGTCAGCTTGTCATTTCCCTTGCTTTTCACTCGTTTACTCGGACATGAAACAAGCGATACCCTCAAACTTACCTATTACATCGCCGTGGCTGCCGTATTTCAGTTTGGCTGGGGATGTGTGCAAATTAGTCATCTCTCATTGATTCCGGAGCTCGCGAACAGAGAAACAGAAAAAGTAGAATTGAACGCTATCAGGTAAGCAAGAGATTTTTCCGGCAATCAATTGCAATCATACGCAATTTCAAACTGCATGCCGAGAGGTCGAAAGTATTACTTTAATATAAACTAATGTTTACTTAAATTAATATTGTTTGATGATATCGAATACATGCATTCCGACTGCGGCCGGGGATCTCTTCATAGCCACCTTTTAATACTGGTCAATACTGCTCCAGCTCCGATCGGCCAGCTTGATTATAGCCGGCTTATCCAACGTTCTGAAATCTATTGCGCGCCAAACCTACCGACTCAGGACACAGATAAACAACACAACCATTTTTAAGGTCTCTGGAATCAATAGGCTGATTTAGCAACAGAACGGGAACGTCAGTGGCGACGGCGCGCGCAGAAAAAACACCAATAAGAATTCAGAATAGAGTAGACTCCACTCTTTTCTTCTCTATACTTTATTCTCATTGGTAGTTTTGCTGCGCAAGACGTCGCCACTGACGTTCCCGTTCTGTTGCTAAATCAGCCTATTAAATTTTGCGCCAACCAGCATGCATACGGATATCAGTGCTATCAAGCTCGTGAATGCAAATTTCTCCTGACAGATAAATATTGATATGAACGATAATTTGCAGTTTGAATGTCACGCTAACCTTTTAGAACTTACTTTTATGTGTTAATAACAGATCAATTCCAGTTCAGCCTATTTTTCACTGATAAGAAAGAGAAATTGTAGTGGCATTTTATGCCATTAAATATTTTTTGTCTCATTTCTGATCAATTAGGCCATTCCCTTTTTTTTCTCGTTTACCGTCGAATGCGTTTCCTGATATCGGGTCGGTCGGTCGGATTGAAAAAAAAAAAGCCTGAAAAAATCATAAGCATTCTCGGAATCGGAGCCATGGTACCCCAGCATAATAGCTGTGGAGCCAGGAAAACAACAAGACATGAACCCCAAATCAATATGGCGGAAAAGTTGGTGAAGGTTGTTGCAAAATTAAGACAGCGTGAGGAAAAGGATCAACCACCGAAACTCCTATGCTACATAAAATGGCTTAAAAGCGTCGTTAGCTTTTTTTTGTTTTTTTTTTTTGTTTTGAAAATGCCAAAAATTTGGATCGGTCGGACGACGCGAATCGGAGCAAAAAAAAGGGGATGGCCTTATTTCTAGAGAGAAATATTTCCTGTTTTCGATCCTTGTCTGTCTCGATTCAGCTTTCCCAATACAGTCACATTGAACACTGACTCTGCTTACCAATTTAAACCGTTGCCAGATGGAAAAGGGCTGCCACTGGGAACCTACACTCTAATGGGCAGATTACGCAGTGTTTTGGTTGTTGTGCATCGAAAGGCTTGAACGTATGCCATATATATGAGGCAACATAAATAGCACTAGCATTAATTAAATTCAAAGGGACTTAATCTATTTGGATCATGCAGATGACGAAGTATTGGACGCCGAATTAAAAACGACTTAGTGGAATACGCACTCATATGATCATCTTGGTTGTGACAATGAGCATTTGGTAAATCAGGGAAAAATCACAAGTTCAAGTCAAGTTTCAGTTTTGTAATAAACGTGATACTGGAGAACCTCACGTGAAAATATCGCGTGCGCGAAGAAACAGCTAACCAAAGAACATTTGTGGCCTTAGTTTATAGAGAATCCTTACAGCCGGAAACTTATTCATTTTGCAGTTAGTCTAATTCTGCAGCCTAAATACGAGGCTACTTACTAGTATTTGCTTAAAAATGGCGTGTATTGTTATGTGCATCGTTAGTTCTTCAAACTTTATATGCCGCTACAAGAGCACATTTTGCAGTAAATCCCATTCTCTAATTTAAACGTTAACTGCACAAAGGAAAAGGGCACCTTTTTTTATCCCTTCCAGTGTTCGAGCTGCGCAAAAATAGGGCTTACAAACTGGAAGAAAAAGACCCGTATAATGTTTTCCCGCAAATATTTAGAACTATTAGGCAGAATCTCAGTGGAAGGTGTAGCTAGGTGTAGCAGCACGTGCAAACCTGTATCCCCAATGAAGGCAATGACTAAACAAATTCATAATTTTGAAATAGGAAACTGGCCGTCAAATGGCAGTTTGCCCGAGACATATTGCGACATATCCGATTTATATCTCTTTCACACTTGCGGAACGAAAATTGATAAAATTGATTCAGATTCTTATTTCTTCAGTGTATTGTTTGATTCTTCTTGCGTCTTTTCCTTCGGGGGAAAAAATAATTGTTATCTGTGTCGTGCGCCGTATCCCTATGTTCATACTGCTCGCAAACAGACACTTCCGGTTCGTGAGGTCGGTTAAATGCCGCTTTGTGGGGATTGTATTCTGTTCGTTTGCCCGTTCCACTTGGGAGACTTTGTCAATAAATATAGCTTTCCTCGACTACAGAAAGACAATTCTCTTGAAAGATGCATTTCGTGACGGATGTGGCACGTGCAGGAGATTCATGTCGTATCAGATTTGCTCATGACTTGCCTAAATGGCCCAACCATAGGAAAAAAAAAACACGTATCATGATATGTTGTACTGTAAGATTTCCGTTTACGTTTCTGCCTTCGTGGCTCTTGACCCTTCCATAGCCGTCCATGTCCGTTCTCAACTGAGAAACCCCTTAAACTTAAACCCATAATTAAACTTTCAGAGTATATGTTAATTAACGTAGCCATTCATGAACATTTGTCTGTATACTTTGAGCACGCGCATGTGCTGAAGATGGTAACGATGACAAAAGAACAAAACGAACAACGTCTTCTGTTTAACTCCTAAAGAGTTTTAAATTTCCTTGTCAATTTGTTTTGATTTAAAATAAATACTATTTTGTATGGCTTTTTCGTTTCTTTGTGTGGATTGATTGTTTACTTCAATAGCCTCTTAGGAAGTATCCGACTTTATTTTAATTGCTCGGCTCTAGTAATTAAATTATTGCGTCGTCGATAGATTATAACGGAAAAAACGTAAACTTTTTGTTTAATGGTTCGGTGTAATGTCTATAAGAGCATCTTTTAAGAACTGTTTAACAAACGAGCTGGAGTGTTTTATCGGGTTTTAAAACATGAGGCGAATGCCAATGGTTTTAGACGCGATCATGAACATATGACCTGCGAGTTGATTGAACGGCTTCGAAAACATTCCCCAAAATGCGTGTTCCTCTGGAGTCCGAACAAAGGTTCAAATTGTGAGAGGAAAACATTAAAATAAAAGGAAAAATAAAGAACTAATGAGCAGTGTTTTATCAGTTTTTAAAGTGAACCTAAACTCAAATAGTTTTCTTTCCTAGTATAAATCTCCCCATCCAAAGTAATCATGTGCAAATTAGTCATCTCTCATTGATTCCGGAGCTCGCGAGCAGAGGAACAGAAAAAGTAGAATTGAACGCTATCAGGTAAGCTAGAGATTTTTTCGGCAATCAATTGCAGTCATACGCAATTTCAAACTGCATGCTGAGAGGTCGAAAGTATTACTTTAATATAAACTAATGTTTACTTAAATTAATATTGTTTGATAATATCGAATACATGCATTCCGACTGCGGCCGGGGATCTCTTTTCATAGCCACCTTTTAATACTGGTCAATACTGCTCCGGCTCCGATCGGCCAGCTTGATTATAGCCGGCTTATCCAACGTTCTGAAATTTATTAAACCTACCGACTCAGGACACAGATAAACAACACAACCATTTTTAAGGTCTCTGGAATCAATAAGTGTGGCGGGACGGACGATTTCCTAACTTTGCGCCAACCAGCATGCATACGGATATCAGTGCTATCAAGCTCGTGAATGCAAATTTCTCCTGACAGATAAATATTGATATGAACGATGATTTGCAATTTGAATGTCACGCTAACCTTTTAGAACTTACTTTTATGTGTTAATAACAGATCAATTCCAGTTCAGCCTATTCTTCGCTGATAAGAAAGAGAAATTGTAGTGCTATCGGGCCGGTCGGTCGGATTGAAAAAAAAAAGCCTAATCGGAATCGGAGTCCTGGTACCCCAGCATAATAGCTGTGGAGCCAGGAAAACAACAAGACATGAACCCAAAATCAATAATGGCGGAAAAGTTGGTGAAGGTTGTTGCAAAATTAAGACAGCGTGGGGAAAAGGATCAACCACCGAAACTCCTATGCTACATAAAATGGCTTAAAAGCGTCGTTAGCTTTTTTTTGTTTTTTTTTTTTGTTTTGAAAATGCCAAAAATTTGGATCGGTCGGACGACGCGAATCGGAGCAAAAAAAAGGGGATGGCCTTATTTCTAGAGAGAAATATTTCCTGTTTTCGATCCTTGTCTGTCTCGATTCAGCTTTCCCAATACAGTCACATTGAACACTGACTCTGCTTACCAATTTAAACCGTTGCCAGATGGAAAAGGGCTGCCACTGGGAACCTACACTCTGATTGAAAAAAGTAATGGGCAGATTACGCAGTGTTTTGGTTGTTGTGCATCGAAAGGCTTGAACGTATGCCATATATATGAGGCAACATAAATAGCACTAGCATTAATTAAATTCAAAGGGACTTAATCTATTTGGATCATGCAGATGACGAAGTATTGGACGCCGAATTAAAAACGACTTAGTGGAATACGCACTCATATGATCATCTTGGTTGTGACAATGAGCATTTGGTAAATCAGGGAAAAATCACAAGTTCAAGTCAAGTTTCAGTTTTGTAATAAACGTGATACTGGAGAACCTCACGTGAAAATATCGCGTGCGCGAAGAAACAGCTAACCAAAGAACATTTGTGGCCTTAGTTTATAGAGAATCCTTACAGCCGGAAACTTATTCATTTTGCAGTTAGTCTAATTCTGCAGCCTAAATACGAGGCTACTTACTAGTATTTGCTTAAAAATGGCGTGTATTGTTATGTGCATCGTTAGTTCTTCAAACTTTATATGCCGCTACAAGAGCACATTTTGCAGTAAATCCCATTCTCTAATTTAAACGTTAACTGCACAAAGGAAAAGGGCACCTTTTTTTATCCCTTCCAGTGTTCGAGCTGCGCAAAAATAGGGCTTACAAAGTGGGAAAAAAAGACCCGTAGAATGTGTTCTCGCAAATATTTAGAACTACTAGCCAGAATCTCAGTGGAAGGTGTAGCTAGGTGTCGCAGCACGTGCAAACCTGTATCCCCAATGAAGGCAATGACTAAACAAATTCATAATTTTGAAATAGGAAACTGGCCGTCAAATTGCAGTTCGCCCGAGACATATTGCGACATATCCGATTAATAGCTCTTTCACACGTGCGGAACGAAAATTGATAAAATTGATTCAGATTCTTAT
Organism: Montipora capricornis; assembly: GCF_036669925.1. Lineage (NCBI taxonomy): Eukaryota > Metazoa > Cnidaria > Anthozoa > Scleractinia > Acroporidae > Montipora > Montipora capricornis. Next base: position 35,683,305 of record NC_090883.1, read on the forward strand.
TTCTTCAGTGTATTGTTTGATTCTTCGTGCGTCTGTTCCTTCGGGGGGGAAAAAAATAATTGTTATCTGTGTCGTGCGCCGTATCCATGTTCATACTGCTCGCAAACAGACACTTCCGGTTCGTGAGGTCGGTTAAATGCCGCTTTGTGGGGATTGTATTCTGTTCGTTTGCCCGTTCCACTTGGGAGACTTTGTCAATAAATATAGCTTTCCTCGACTACAGAAAGACAATTCTCTTGAAAGATGCATTTCGTGACGGATGTGGCACGTGCAGGAGATTCATGTCGTATCAGATTTGCTCATGACTTGCCTAAATGGCCCAACCATAGGAAAAAAAAAACACGTATCATGATATGTTGTACTGTAAGATTTCCGTTTACGTTTCTGCCTTCGTGGCTCTTGACCCTTCCATAGCCGTCCATGTCCGTTCTCAACTGAGAAACCCCTTAAACTTAAACCCATGATTAAACTTTCAGAGTATATGTTAATTAACGTAGCCATTCATGAACATTTGTCTGTATACTTTGAGCACGCGCATGTGCTGAAGATGGTAACGATGACAAAAGAACAAAACGAACAACGTCTTCTGTTTAACTCCTAAAGAGTTTTAAATTTCCTTGTCAATTTGTTTTGATTTAAAATAAATACTATTTTGTATGGCTTTTTCGTTTCTTTGTGTGGATTGATTGTTTACTTCAATAGCCTCTTAGGAAGTATCCGACTTTATTTTAATTGCTCGGCTCTAGTAATTAAATTATTGCGTCGTCGATAGATTATAACGGAAAAAACGTAAACTTTTTGTTTAATGGTTCGGTGTAATGTCTATAAGAGCATCTTTTAAGAACTGTTTAACAAACGAGCTGGAGTGTTTTATCGGGTTTTAAAACATGAGGCGAATGCCAATGGTTTTAGACGCGATCATGAACATATGACCTGCGAGTTGATTGAACGGCTTCGAAAACATTCCCCAAAATGCGTGTTCCTCTGGAGTCCGAACAAAGGTTCAAATTGTGAGAGGAAAACATTAAAATAAAAGGAAAACTAAAGAACTAATGAGCAGTGTTTTATCAGTTTTTAAAGAAAAACTCAAATAGTTTTCTTTCCTAGTATAAATCTCCCCATCCAAAGTAATCATGTGTCACCTTTGTCACCCAGAATTCGCTTTTTCTGCGCCGTCCAAGACACGTAAATTTGACAGAACTAGCAGTAATTTGGACGAACGACGGTGATGTGAGAGGTATGGGTCTATTCTCGATTTTACGTCACAAGCTGCTTTGCACTCCTGTTTTCAAAGAATTTCCAAAGCAGTTTGTGACGTAAAATCGAGAATAAACCCATACCTCTCACATCACGGTCGTGGGTCCCATTTGAAAAAAGCGAAATTTCGAGGTAAGAATTGTAAAACATGCTTTTCGTGTTTGCTATTGGTGGGGAGACGAAAAATATTTGAGTTGGGGTGCACTTTGAAGCTCATACACGTGACGTTTTATGACCTGCTGATAGGCTGTTTCGCAAACGAATTATTAATGAGTTTTCGAACAATGATTGTCTTCTTTGCCAGATCGGCATTACGTTTTGGCTGTGGAATTTTTGTGTTTGGGGTAACATGGATTTTATTGAGAAGAAGTTCAGAGGAGAATATCTCGTCGGCGACGTGGAAACAATTCATGGTAAGTCACCAAATGAATACTCTAATTTTTTGCTGAAGTTTCCAAGCTAAGTCTGGGTGTTTATTTGTTTGGCAGTTTCTCGGTTTGATAATCATCTGCACCGGGACTGTTTTTAACGTCATCTTCCACGCTGGTATTAAGGAGCCACCATCAGATGCACTTCAGCGATGGTTAGATGAACACAACAATGAAAAACGGAAAAGCGGACGGAATGGACCCGAACAAAAAGGTGAACAAATGTTCGTAAAAGTGGTGATGATTTGCTCGCCTGTTTGTTTTGTTTTTGTGATTAAAGTAAATAAGAAATCCCTTATATACAGTGCTTTCGCTCATGTGATTAATAGCCGTATTTGCATACTAAAACAAAAGGAAGAATTGTCATAAAAATATAGTTCAATTCCCACAAGAATATTTCACTCGTCCAACATGGCCGTGTGAAACACTCCATTCACTACTTGCACAAATCCCATAATACACCTCTTTTAGACCCCAAAAATCTGCATAGGCATTGGTTTGCAATTTCTCCTGGGAAATGAAAATGTCCCAAGAGAAGTCGAAAACAATGCCTAGCAGATTTTTTTTTTGGGGGGGAGGTGGGGGGGGGGGTAAAAGATGGGATTTGTGCAAGTAGTGAATTTGACAACCCAACCGTGCATGACTGAAGGGGGGCTCTAGACTTGAACTACACTTATTAGGAAGTACCAAGTGGAACTGACCAAAGCAATCTTTTTGCAGCTCTCCTTACGCAAGTCGTTTACCAACCCCCCTCGGCCAGTGGACGAACTTTACAAGCTGTGGTCACGACAATGGATGAAAGCAGGGGAAAATATGCGAAGTGCTTAGTCAGCGAAACAGCGGTGGCCGAATCTGAGAGCAGCGCAATTGATAGAAGAACAGTGAATTTTTCCCAGGAGATTATCAACAAAAGTATTGTGACAGGAAAAGGGAAAACAAGAAAGCAATGGCTGCGTAGTCCTGGACTGTATAAGGTTACATTTAAATCTTGTCTAACGGATTAACTTGCCCATACATTTCTGAAGTAATTAACTAAACCATTTGTAATGAGAGTAGCATTTATTAGTATCACCCAACTAGTGGCCTGGACTAATGCAAATCCTGCATCATGATTGGCTACGCTACTAGAGGACTATTAGTAATAGTCCTCGAGTAGCGAAAAGCGTGACGCTTTAATTTCTTTCGTTTAATTCCCAATTAAATATTTCTTTAACTTGCATTTGCTAACTTTATTATTGCCTTTTCTGTCCGACTAGTTGGCTAGTTGGCTTCGCCTCATGGGCTATTGACCCGTAGCCCTTGCGGGCTACGGGTCTAATGGTTAAATAGCCTTACAACACTCAAACTTGCGGCCCTCAGAATTCAGACGAGACCACAACACCGTGAACTCCATATCCTGCTCTTTGTGAATAGTGTGTGGGTTCAAGAGAAAATGAGGGGACAGAGAAGGACGCTCCCGGTCCAGCCCTTGGGATAAGTCATGTCCACGAAAGTTATTTTTAGACGAGCGGAAGTCTTCCGAGACGTCCGCATGCAGGCCAACCTCGGTCCGATGTTTGAAAGAAAATATATATTCATCAGCCTTCCACGTGCGCCATCATTTTCTCTTTTCAATAAGAACCTGAGAGCGAAGCAAGACTGCATGCGGACGTCTCGGAAGACAGACTTCCCCTAGAACAAAGACTTCCGCTCGTCTAAAAATAACTTTCGTGGACATAACATATCCCGGCCAACGCCTTGAGCCTCCCTCTCTGTCCCCTCATTTTTTCTTGGTGGGTTCTTTTACGTCCCACAGGGCTATGAGCATTGGAGGGTTGTGAGACAGGGCCTATGGTTCGTAGTCCTTTTCCAAGAAGACTTGAAAGTCTTAACCATTTGCGGCTGTAATTACATCCACAAATGTAATATTAAGCTCTGTTATTATACGACTAGCACCGTGAGCGGGCAAGATGAACCAAATCCCGCGCGAGCTGTGATTGGCTACCCGAGCGGGCAAGATGGAGCTATCTTGCCCGCTCGGGATTTCTCGCTTGGTCCAGCAAGATCAGTGATCTTTTTTTTTGGTGTTTTATCCCATATAATAAATCCTTTATTGACCAAGTTTGATCGATCAAGATGGCTGGATATTGGCTTCGTTCTTTTTTTGCGTGTTTTTTTGCGTCCATAAACACGCAAAAAAAAAGAAGTTGGCCAATATCCACCCAGGCACCTTGACCAAACAAGCTTGGTCAATAACCCATATATATTAATTGAGAAATGATCAAATTGAAAGGAAAACCAAGGGCAACTTGCTCGCTAGCGATTTCCCGCTCTTTGCGCTGGCTGCATGACCCGGATTTTCTTGGCGCCACGTTTGGCTCGTTCTGTGATTGGTCAGTGTAATCATGACAAAGGTTGTAGTGTTCTTTTTTGTCCATACACAGATAGGTGCCGTTTACATCTGCACTCGTTTATACGTCAACGTTTCGCAGTCTTACCTGCCGCTGTACCTTACAGAGACAATGAGATTTGAAAAGGTGGGAGAGATATGATCTCGTCTATTTCTGGGCGTAGGTGCTCCAATAAGGCTATTGTTCCTTCGATCCTAAGTGGGTATGTTTAGTGGGCTAATTAACAATTCATCGAAAGGCTTGAACGTATGCCGTATATATGAAGCAACATAAATAGCTCTAGCATTAAATTCAAAGGGACTTAATCTATTTGGATCATGCAGATGACGAAGAATTGGACGCCGAATTCAAAACGACTTTAGTGGAATACGCACTCATATGATCATCTCGGTTGTGACAATAAGCATTTGGTAAATCAGGGAAAAATCACAAGTTCAAGATTCAGTTTTTTTATAAACGTGATACTGGAAAACCTCACGTGAAAATATCGCGTGCGCGAAGAAACAGCTAACCAAAGGACATTTGTTGCCTCAGTTTATAAAGAATCCTTACAAAACTTATTCATTTTGCAGTTGGTCTAATTCTGCAGCCTGAATACGAGGCTACTTACTAGTATTTGCTTAGCCCTTTCACTCCCGTGGGGTTCCCCATTGACGAGTAAAATCGTCTGGCGTTAGATCCTTCGATCCTAAGTGGGTATGTTTAGTGGGCTAATTAACAATTCCTTTTTTTCCACGATTCGGCCAGCGAAAATATAGCACATAAATTAGATACAACTCTGTGTGTTATAAGGACTCTTGCTTTTATATCGTATTCCCAATCAATGTAGCACAAGATAAAAAAATGAGTTTTTTTTTTATCAGTTCTGGATTTTTTTTTACCGACCGCCCATTATATAACAAAGATGAGAGCTACTGGTTACAAGAGTACAACATAGCCTTACAAATTACAGGCCTACAGAGCCATTTTGGCATGCAACAGTGAAAGATGTACGAATCATTGTTCAAACAGTTTTTTTTTCTTTGGTGTACAGGAATCTATCGCATATTTTCCTCTGGTTGTGCTCGTGACCGGAGTTTTGGCAAGCGTAGCTGTGAAACCATTAAGCAAGTTTTTTGGAAGTAAGGTCAGTAGAGTATTGTAACAGTTTTAATTCGAAAAAGAGGTATTGTCCCCGATTTGTCCTTGTATGTAACTTACGTTTTGTTCTCCAAAACGCAGATAACCTTTTGCCTCGGTGCCGTGAGCGCGATAAGCGCAAGCTTCTGGTTCTTTGCACAAAATGTTGATGCAAGATTAGCTGTGTATGCGACAGCGATCCTTATGGGCAGCGGAGGTTCTATCATGTTAGTGACGTCATTTTCCATGATCGCGCAGCTTATCGGACACGACAAGGTAAATTTACTAATTCTTGGTTTGCATCCACGTGATGAGACGGCCATGTTGGTGTACAAAACCAAAGCAAAATGTCGCGCGCGTTTTGCTTAATATTAAATAGGGAGCTTAAGCACGCGCGTTTTTGAGACACGGACGGCAACCGGAAGTGAGCTGTTTTCCCTTTTAACCTGTCTTCACACAGCCACATTTACATTGCTAAGTATCTTTTCTCCATTAGAGATAGTTAGTACGAAAATCTGGGAGACACCACTGTCCTGGTACGCGAAAATTTCTCTTCCGTTTGCCGTCCGCGTCTCAAAAACGCGCGTGCTTAAGCTCCCTATTAATAAGACTTACTTAGCAACAGAACGGGAACGTCAGTTGCGACGGGGCGCGCAGAGAAAATACCAATGAGAATTCAGAATAGAGTACAATCCACTCTTTTCTTCTCTATTCTGAATTCTCATTGGTATATTTGCTGCGCTAAATAAGCTTTAATAGAGCCAATAAACCAACATGGACGCCAATGACGTCCGGTACAAGCCAAGGATAAGTTGTCGAACTGAAGATCTATTTATGTCTTTTCTCTTTGCAGCTTTTCACACTTCGCATTCAATTTATTTTTCAGAAAACTGGGGCTTTTGTGTATGGCTTTATTGGGTTTTTCGACAAAGTCTTTAGTGGAGCCGTTTTTAAAATCATCCAAGATTTGAATCCCCAGGACGAGCAAGGGTATGTTAGGAGCGGTGTAGGAAGTGACCGTGTCATTTCTCTAATCTTCTTATCATTGCCGGTTAGATTAGTTTCTCATTTGATATTATAAGATATTAATTAAATAGATGGAATGCTTGAAACTTTACAAAAAAGTGAAGGTCTACCCCACGGCCTGCACAAATGCTAAATTCCATAAACGATTAACTTAATTCTGCGAGGAACTCGTTAAAATTGTCACTTGAAGCTCGTCTAATTCTCACCGTCTTCGTTATGGGAGCCGTTACCACAAAAAAACCCAAGAGTTTAAAAAACCGTGAAAGTTGGTTCAAGTTTTACCATTTCATTTCCGGAGTTGACATTTATCTCTATTCCCCGTTTTCGCTTTGGTTGGATTGTTTACCCTAAACTATTTCAGCAAAGATTGCTTACCTGTTTGTAGTTCAGGGGCCGGTTGTTCGAAGGCTGGTTTAATAGCACTCAGTAACTGTTGGTTAAGAGATATCAAGACCTAAAGGTCTCCATGGTATTCAACGCTGGTTAGCGTTAACCATGCTTCGAGCAACCCGGGCCAGGGGCCTGTTTCTCAAAAGTCCCGAAACTTTACGGGCCATTTTCGGGTCTCACAATTCCCTTTGTATCTCAAGAACGGAGAGGATTTAAATCGTCAAACTTTACAGTATTTTTTCTATTTGTTACCTTGAAAACATGTCAAAAGATCGGCTTTCCAAAACAAGCGGTTGCCAGTTTCATAAATGGCTTTTCGGGCCCGAAAAGATATCGGGACTTTCGAGAAACGGGCCCCAGGTGTATAAATTGTAGAGCGTCTGTGCGGTTAGTTCGCAACCGATACTTGAACCAAGTTTGTCTTGTCTGAACTATTTTAAACTCTTGTCTTTTTCGGTGATAACTGCGGCCCATACCTCGTGGCTCTTCAAAAGAGTGTTGAAGATCGCAGTAGCGGAAATTATATCCTGGCCAGGATCCGTGATATCATTCTTAATAGTCTCATTTGTTTTATTTTATAGCAAAGAGTGTCTCACGTGCGATAAGTATGTTCGTTACGTGCAAAGTATAGTTCCAGGCACCGCTGCTGTGGTGGCGCTTCTCTGTGTTTTGGTATTTCTCGAATCGATCTTTGTGTGCAAAAGAAGAGGTGAGGAGTTTTGGGGTGTACACAAAGCTCATCTGTTCATATAACTGAAGCATTGCAATCAAGCTCTAACCAAAGACGAAAATAACATTTGCGAAATGTGCTGGATGACGATCAAAAGTAGCTAATGCCGGAGAGAACTATTTTTTTTTGTGGCATCCAACATGGCGGCCACGTCATGACGTGCCAACCACCTAAAAAGTATAAAACATTAGTTAAATTCAGAAAGAAATGGCCTCAGTTGCTCTACGCTCGTGAAGAGCCTCTGCGCGCGAAAATCCCTAGAGTCTTCCCGGGTTGCTTGTCATCCAGCCGACCCCTAGATACGAAATCTTGGGGCGCTTGTTGGAAGTGGCCGGCCAGACCCGTCAGATTGCAAAGAAAATGCAACAATTTGAAGGAACACTTGCATGATAATCCATCCTAATCTTCCGGAGGAATACATGTTATCCTCGATGTGTGTTAATTTGATGGCGTTGTTTAGTTAGTCCTTCCCGCCCGGTCTAACCGCGTCAGTTCTGTCAAATATAAAGCTCCCTTGATGTTGGCTGCACATGCAAAATTTCCATGATTTTTGACAGGGATAGGCCGGGTTTCGCTCAATCCACATTAAGCTTTCTTTTTTATAGTCCCCGTGACCTCAAATATTGCTTGAATTAAGAAGCGCTGTAATTAAAATTAACAAAATCACAAGCCGTTTGGGGCAGTTTAAACAATTTTTGATCTACTTCGTTTTTCAATTTATTTTATCGTAATTGTTCCCAAATAATTCTGGAAATAAGACCCGTCTAATCGTGTGGTTTTTGATTTGTCTTTTCAGCGACAATGGTGGACGCCGAAGTTCAAGTAAACTGCGACGAAAACGTGGGCGAATACGACGATGCATCGTCAAGTGGGATAGATACAGCATCTCTGACCGAGAGAACAAACGTGGAGGACTTTTTCCAAGCAACCTCAGAAAACGTAAAGTGCAAAAAAAGAACTTGCGATCAATCTCTCGAAGCCAAGAACTTCTCGATATCACCATTAGCGAGCTCCATGGAAAACTATGTCGCAATAAGATTGGCTTCAACATTTCTTCCTTCACCGCTGCTGGATCGAAGAACGGTGTTATGATATTTAAAAAAATGGGATCACAAAGGGTCCTTCCACGATTCAGTTTATCTTGGATCAAGAAACATCGCTTATAAAGTGAATTGGCATTGACGGTCCGTGCCAAAGGAGATGATAAAGGCGACGTATATTGTCACGTGATCAAATTGAAGAGATCGAATTAGAAGTATGAGTAATGACTGCAGTTGCCATGGCTACTAATGGTGTGGGGTTTTTGGATAGCGATTATGTCTAAACAAACATAATTTATTTAGCCTACTCTGGGGCAGTTATATTATTTCTAGGGTCGAGTGGCAGCTTTGAGAAGGAATTCTAAACTTTGACCTCCTGCTGGCGATTATAGGTCTATGAAAATTAAATTCTCTGCAAGATATAAATTAAATCACGGTAATATCTCGAAGCATCATAAAAATGGGTCATTGAAAGGGAAGGCTTGTACCTTTGAGACCATTCAAATTGAATAATAAATTATTAATTATCTGTGATCATCTGGTTATTAGTGAATTAGGACGCCCTCTTTGAAATAATTAACTTGAGCCAATGTTCGTTCTCGCGTAATCTGTGACCTCGTTGAAAATTGCATTTCAAGTTTAAGGTACCATGGATTTTGGGGCGCGCGACAGATGACTTTAACCCGTAAAAACATTTCAACAAAGCACAAGTAAATTGTTTCAGAGATGCACGCCGCTCTTTCGCCTGAGTTTCTTGAAGGTGCTTTTCTAAACCTTTGGAGTCTTTCCGGAAATGTGGCTTAACACAAATCAAATACCTGCAGAAAATTGGCCTCTTCTTTCCCGGGTTAAGCCTTGCAAAGCAGCTTTGCAAATTGGCATTTTCTTTGTAAGTCTGTATCAGCAATTTTTCTCTCGACTTGCTTGCGTGTGTCGTCTGAGATGAATATTAACTTTTACCGTCCATCAAGCCTCTCAAGCGTTTTGGACATATAGTTTACTCCTTAAAGGATCAACTAGTTCACCAACTGGGCTGCAGTGACTTCATGTAAAATCACTCACCTGGTTGTCATGGATTTTTCCCCGATACTTTTTCGGCTCCAAGAGTGAAATAAAATGCTGCTGCCAAAGTTAGTCACCTCTCCAATTTACATTAAAGCCATTAGCCTTCTCGCCCCAGTAGTTCAAACGATGGATAGCACTATCCCCCGGATAAACCACTATCCAGCGGATAAACACTAGCAAAGACAATTGATTTATACAGTGGATAGTGATTTATCCGGCGGATAGCGCTATCCATCGTTTGAACGCCTGGGGCCTGGTTTCGGTAATAAGCGTGAAATTAGTTATAACAAAAATAAGTTGTTGTCTTGGAAAGGCGCTAACGAGATTACACATTCTTTTTAAAACTCGGAATATTAAAAGGAACAGTCTTCGTAGACAATACAATGCACTTCCAATAAACTGGCAAAATGATGATAAATTCAACCTTTTCCCGGCAAAATCTCGAAAATCCAAGATTTTGAAAATTCAAGATTTTGCCGGCAAAATGTTGGAAATTCAAGACTTTGCAGTCAAGATGTTGAAAATTCAAGATTTTAACGGCAACATGTTGAAAATTAAAGAAAATGTTGAATTTTCAAGATTTTGCCCGCAAAATGTTAGAAATCCCAGATTTCGCAGGCAAGATGTTCAAAATTCCAGATTTTTGTCGGTAAAATCTTGGATTTTTAAGATCTTGAAAATTCAAGATTTTGCCGACAAAATGTTGGAAATCACTTAAGATTTTGCCAGGAAAATCGTGAAAATTCAACACGGTGAGCACGAAGGGCTCTAAATGCGGTAAGGGTCTGCAGTGCGTGATGCCAGCGGTTGCGCGAAATATATTTCAACATGGCGGCAAGTCCTTGGGCAGTTCTTGCTGCAGTTTTGGCTGACAGTAATGACCCTTCCTGTGATGAATGAGATAAATCGGAATCAGTTTGCAGGCACCTGAAGAAGACGTCCTTTCAAAGAAGATTGAATTGTGTCTTCAGGAGTTTGACTCAAGCTTCGGAGTAGAAACAGCCCATCGGAATCTAACTTCAGAGGTAAAATGGACCTGTCGGAATCTGGTTTCAGAGGAAAAGGGTCCTGTCGGAAACATACCTTCCATAGGGGGGGGGGGGGGGGTGCGGATAAAAAATGGAACAGTTTGCCTCAATCTGTTATTGACTTATCTACTAAGCTTGAATGACATAGCCACGCAGTTATTGAAAGCTAATCTTAGAGTTCAATACTGTTTATCAGCGCTATTTGAAATGGGTGCTTAGACTTAAATGCGAGAAACACAAGGCAGATCACTGAGATGGCTGGTGATATCGAACGAAGGAGGTGTTACGTGAAATTAAACATCCATCAATGCCGTTGTTTGATAGCTGAACTATATGTAAAAGAATTGAAGACGAGGTAAGACTTTTCGAGTTTTATTAAATATTGAACCTGTAATAATCACTTTATTAAGTCTCCCGTATCAATAACAAATATAGGTTGGTGTACGGGTCCCGTACGAACAGCCACTTTGCTATTTTTTTATACCAAGTGCTTAAATGTCCTGCTAGGGATCAACCATGCTTAGATTGAAACGGATGGATTTTCCGAAACTGGTCGGCACTCTTCACAAGCATTGACAAGCAAATTTTTTAGAGTTAAATGTACCAACCACCGAATAAAAGAAGCTATAATTTCACTACGCAATAAAGCACTGTTTGGCACGCCAGATATCAGTTTTGAATACTCCATTCCGTTCACTTCATTTTAATTGTGCTACCTCACAAAGATATAATACACAGCGTCAGCGGTCAGACGGTTTAGAATTACTTACAATAATGATACTAAGGAGTCTTAAAAGGCATCAGGGTTAGGGTTAGAACCCTTAATAATCATTCTAAGAAGACTCCTTTATGAATAGAAAATAGAGAGCTTTAGATTCTAGTACGAGAACGAGTACGAGTACGAGATTTTCTCATAGGACAACAGTGAGCGCGCGCAAACCAGCGTCATTTTAGCGGGACAAACGTGATACCGTCGTCATTTTAAGGACGGCGCCTAGTATTGTTATTGCGCATACGTTCTGCGCATCTCGAGATACTCGGATTTCCTATGGGTGGTGCTTATTAATACAGGGATATTTTTGCGCGGCTTAAAACTATCCGGAAATAGTTGATCTTAGTAAGTACTCTTGGTATCCAAAGAGAAATACGGGGCTAACCATGCATTTTTGAGACATAATTAAGCTTCGATTTGAGAAAGAACGCCATACATTGCTTTGTATTTTAAAGCTTTTTACAAATATTATTCATTAATTATCTTTGAAAAATGCGTGGTTGCCCCCAATTTTCTTTTTGGATTTCAATAAAACTTGTTAAGATCTACAAATTTTTTGCATAATCATAAACTGGGCAAAAAATACCTTTGAATTAGTAGGCGCCATCCTTAATACGAGGTTTTGCAAAAATGTCGTCGTGTCTAAACAAGTCACCAATAACCCTGATGATGGCAAACAGCCGAAAACGTTTGGTTTGAATATTTTAATGTTTTAACTTCTAGCCTTGTATATAGAATATATTTTACTAAGCGAACATTATGGACAATACGGTACCAGTTTTGGCATTTTTCGATCAGAGTCCCGTACGAATAGCCACGGCCAAAAAATTAAAGCCAAATCAATTATAATTTGACAAGCCATTATTAACCACGTGGCTTGTAGACTAGCGAATCCTTTTACGGCATCACCAATGTTAGATCGGAAGACAGCACTGTAAGACTTGCACCTAGTTCTCGAAACCCTGAGATGTTCCCATGAAACTTTGCAATTCACCATTTATACAATCCCATATCATACAATACGTTTTGGGGTGTTCTTAAGTTTTCACATAAAAACAATACAAGTCAATTATTCTTGGAACTGTATCATTCTTCAGATATCCATTGTTTAATGGATATCCCCCCCCCCCCCCCCACCCCAAGATGAACTGTATTATGGGATTTGTGCAAGTAGTGAATACCATGCACACTAAATATAGGATCTGCATAAAAGAGCAACTTAGTGGAGTGAGCGGATCATAGCTCTCGTCCTCCGGCCAGCTTTCCTTTACAAACCCGGCCTAGGGGACGAGGGTAGCTTCAAAAAGATTTTCGGGGGAATTTTCCGTTGTATATTGTTTGTGCCGATTGTTCCCTGAACCAATCAAGAGAGTCCTTATAATTGCTGTTTGCAGACCCCTTTGAAACTTCTTCACGAATACGCCGGTCTGGAAGACCCGAGAATTGCCGAGCTTTTACGGAACGCTTTCATGGTTACGAATTTTTATTTAGCTGAATTTCTGACAATTCTTTCTATTTCGAATGATATGAGGTTTAGTGAGATATTGTGAATAAAAATCCGCGTCATTAATTGAAAGCTGTTGAGCTTTATGTCATCATTAGCAAGCTAATTAAATGACTTAGTCAATGATATATAAACCGCAGAGAGTACTTTTTTTTTAAATTTATTTATTTATTTATTTACATTTATACAATGGACGAGGCAGAGGAAGCTCTGCTCGCCCTTACTTGACAATATTAAAGTTGAAAGTCAATCTAGGTGAAAGTACAATATAAGGCTAACATTGAAGGAAAACTGAAATCAAGAAAACTAGCGAAAAAAGTATGTGCAATTCTTTTTGTTTACGTATCTCATTCTATTATTTGTTGATTTGATTGCTAATTTTCGTTATGTACATAGTGGAGTATGTAATACTACTTCTTGTTCTTATGGGTTATTGGTATTATTATGTTGTATTTTTATTTTGACTAATTTTGGATGTGGGAGGTTGGGGACAAAGGGAATCACGTGACCTAATCCGGGGGCCTGGGAACCTGCCCCTGCAAGGCTCGGCCGCCGGGTGCGGCCACTATCCCCCGTGTCCCTGCTTAAATGATTACACGTAGGTCATCGTTGTCTACGCGGCAAAGGACGTTCATATGTGCCCAAGTATTTGAAAATTCACGCAGGGAATAATAGGAATGCGCCGCGGAGATACGCGTGCGCACTCTTGTTTTGATTTTATTGATGACGGCCTGGGCGGAGGTAGCCTTCTGTTCGAAGGTGCGAAGGTTCCGCGCCCCCAGAGCTCATTAAGAGTAATATTAAAAATAACGCGAGTACTGGGGAGGCCATGTCCGAAAAAAACTAAAGCGGGATTAAGATATAGAGGAAACGAGTAAAAAGGGTTGACGCTTTGAAACACCCACGCCCACACATGAGGTGCGATAGTACACTCACAGAAGGCGTGAGAGAAAGATTCGGTTAGCCCACAGGAAGCGCAACGCTCGCTTCAGACGGAGCCGGCGCCATCGTTTCAGGAAAGCCCGGGTTTTAACCATTCCATGAGCCAAGCGCAACGCTATATCGGCTTCCAAATTAGTACTCAGACCCCCTTTTATACCCGGCCAGATGATGCGCCAGGGTAGAGTGATAGATAGTTTCCATTCCCAAGCGAATGTGCAAGGCAATCGCCGAGGAGAGGGGTTCAGGAGTTTCTCGTAGAAGGTTTTAACGTTATAGTCTGGTAGCAGGGTCAGATCTAGATTGAGGTGGTCAATCGCCGTTATCATACGTTGATAGTACAAGGGGGGAGGGGGGTCACCCCCGATGTATTTTGGCACAGAATTTGACCTCAGGAAAGACCAGCTTTTAGTCTTGCTACTCAAAGCTAGGCCGATCCAAAATCTAGCAAAATAGACCCACTTAGAGTCACACGTTTGGTCCC
>NC_090883.1:35702476-35709976 GCF_036669925.1 Montipora capricornis
GACAAATGGGTAGAAATTTACAAAACCCTTTCGCTCGATGCTCAAGGGTTTCTCGATTCGGCACATCCATTTTTTCCACTTCTCTTTTCCTCCCAAGAAAGACTTTGCATATGGATGGACGATGGGATTTTTTCTCAGCGCAATTGATGCCTCTTCTTAATTCTGCAATTTTTTCCCTTCGGCCACCTCGTGGAAGTTCATTACAGTCCCCCAAATTGTGTGGACATTTTAGCTGTGATTTCTCTGGAACGGAATCAGCTGTTGCTTGGGCGTTCAATCCATAAGGAAACACTTGAAAAGAACATTACATTACAGCAAATATCTGAGTTAGCCCTAACGGGGAGACTTTTAATGATGAAATTTTTCTTAAATCATGCCCAATTGCAAACGACCTTCTGAAAATTAGGGTGCGTTGTGTTCATCGTATTTCAGAATAGGAATACATGGAATACAAGTTACACCTGCTAAAATACTATTTTAATCATATCTTTAGTATTATACTTGTTGCTTCAAAAACACCAGATATACCGTTTTAAATCATCACTTCACGTTCTCGGAATATTAGGGTCAATCTATCGCACCCCTAGTTTACTTCCATATGAAAAGGAGAATTATTATTTACTATGACAAATTTGTTGCGTCGCAGAGAAAAGAATGCTTGGGTACAATAAACTCCGAAATAGCTTCAGTTGCTTTTGAATGCACATTTGAAGCTTTATCTTGTAGAATTGGTAAACAAACAGAAAGCAAAACAATAGCTTATGGGGTTACCTTCAAAAGAAACTGTGGCCCTTTGGGAGAGATTAAAGCAACTGAGTGTTTGTGTTGGCCAAAATCGGGAAATTTTACAGAAGCAAAGAAACTTGATTTCGAGTACTGAACACTTCAGAACACAGAAAACTGTACGTTTGATGGCATTACAACATGTTCGGCACAATTTGGGCTAAAATAACAAAGCTGGGATTATCCAATATGGGTATCTTTTGTTGTGTTATTAATTATCTGTCATGTTATTAATCAATTTTAATGCCTTCCCCTACTTACTACTGGCGTAAAATAAGGAAACATTTTGTTATGTCTAATGGTAATTTAGTTATGCAGTATATATAGTCCATTACTTCATGTTTACAAGCTCTTTCTGTCATGTATTTATTTCTCGTAACGAGGGGGTCCAGATCCTATAAGCCTCGTGGTTTCTTCTGGGCTCCCTTGCCATGTGTCAACTGACCCTTTTATGTTGTACCGTGTAATATATGTAATGTGGCTAAATAAACTGAACTGAACTATCGTGGAGCGATCAATGCGGTGAATATGATAACATAACAGTAATGGCTGATTTAGCCTGTTAGCAGTCCCTTCTGAGTCAGTCGAACCGCTCGCTTTAATAGTCACCCAAGCGAGCCGAGGGGAGAATGGAGATAGAGCTACATCTCGCTCTGCCCCCATTCTCCCCTCGGCTCCCTTGCGTGACTAAAGATGGCGGTTAGCAGTCTACAATGGAATATACCTGAGTGGAGAAGCCCAAGTAGTGTGCACGTGAGAAACAGCGTGGTACTGAAACAGCAGGAGCTTGTCATATTGATTGTGCTTTCCTATTAAAGGAACACAGTGACTTAAAAATGTAATTTCAATACCGATCAAGATTGAATAAACCTGATGTGAAAAAATTGGAGGAAAAGAAATAACGCCGGAAAAACGAATGAAGGCGAGGAAGAAGATGACGCCATATTAGTAAAACGAACACTTTAAATAAGTGGACAAGCAAGCTATTTTAATTAAACCATTTCGCTGCTTGGAGGACGTACTCGATACGTCCTGCGGAGGGTGTAAAATTTAGGTTGCAGGTTGCAAATTAAGGTTGCAAGTCATAACTGTAAAACCACAAACCTTTACAAGAATTCTAACCAAGGCCGTAGCTAGCGGAGGGGCAAGGGGGGCAGTTACCACCCCCCCCCCGAATTTTTTTTTTCTAAAGTATTGAGCAGAAAACCTGAAATTTGCTGAAGTTACCGTGTTAGTTTGAAACTTTTCACAACCGATCGCTTGTCGTTATGAGACAGGGGAGAAGGGGGTAGTAATATTCGAATACAATACGTCATTTCCACTTCTTTTGTTACTCACGTATTTGGTATAAATGCCCTGAAATGAGTAGGGATTGGTATACAAGGTAGTCTCCCCAGACCTTTCTCGGGTGCAATGATAAAGTGTTGTGGTCGCCATTTAAGCATCTGAAGGAATGCTCCTTATTTATCGTGGGACGGATTACATACCGGAACCTGAGGTGATTTACCAAATGAAACAAAACTGACGGACGTGAACGAAACTGGCTTCGTTTTAACTGGGTTTCCCGAGTAAGTATTTATATCGTCGATTCTAAGCCATAATTAACTTTGACGTACGAAAACTTTTAGTAGAAAATCCAATTGGAGAAATCCTAGACTTACCTGGTAGGATTAACGTTTACTTTTGATTAGCATTTAATACCTCTGTATTCATTTCAAAATTATCTGAAAAAGCATTTTCTCAGACCTCGCTTTGTTGACCTCGCTTTGTTGCCCCTCCCCCCCCCCCCATCCCCAGTCAAAAATCTCTGTCTACGGCCTTGCTAACCTTTACGTTAGACCTTGGGCTTAAACATTGTCTAAAGCATAGTGTTTGGGCCTAATGTTAGCCTAATTAGTAAAGGTTTAGGTTGTTTCAGCTAGTAGTCAGGGGCACCCAACGAATCTGTTCCCCAGAGGAATCTTGCTGGCTGGCAAAAATACAGGTGTTTCGATTAGCTGGCTGGGAAAAGACTGAGGACGACTGATAAAAAAGAATCCCTTCCCTCTCCCAAACATACGACGGCTGGTCAGAGTGATTGCGCTTGCGGAAAAAACCTGTTTTGTCCCGGTTTTGTCGCTTTTGTTCGGTCGTTTTGGATCGAGGGATTTGAAAGCGCGCGGAATTCCTGGCTGGGAAATAAATTTGATCAGCTGGCTGGGAAACCAACCAATTTTATCTAGCTGGCTGGGAAATTTCTTGTGTGTCTTGCTGGGAAAAAGGAACAGATAATGTTTTCCCAGCAACACTGAAAAACACCTGAAAATGCCTTAATAACATTTATTTTCATTAACTGGGGTACAATAATACATTTTACAACAAATTGGTCGTTGGGTGCCCCTGAGTGGTGAAACAATGAACTGCTGCAGTTTACACCTTCCATACGTCCTGTATCAGACTACTCATACGCTAGGAGGACGTAGTGAGTATGTCAGGTTGAATGGGAGTTTAAGCAACTCGGACACGGGCGAGGTGGCTTAATCCATCGTAAGTACTTCGTGATTAATATTATGATTATTCCATCTTATTCACGTTATGCTTTAACAGGATTAGTATGAACGGTTTTGAAGAAGGTAAGGACTGACAGAGAATCCACAATTCATCGTTGCATGTTCACTTCGTAGTCAAAACCCTAAACATGATTGTTTCATGTTATGTATATTTTGTTTTCGCAGAGTAAATTCAACAAAAATGAGCCCCGCACGAGCACCACGATTGTTTTATGTCTTCTAACCAAGTAAGACGGAAAAAGAAATCGTCACGGTGCAGCCCGATTTTGCGGTATTCTCCGTGACAACGACGAGAAATCACCCAATTTGAGGTTTTGATGACAACTTGAGGGCAAGAATTGTGAACCTTTCATTCATTAATTTTTTTTCTCTGAAACCGCTCGCACCAATTTACCTTTAGGATACTCAGTACACATTGTACGCGACGCGCGTGAACCAGACGGAATAATCACAAAAGACTTGTGAGATAGAACGAAGTTATTTTTTGAGATAACGTTTCGTCGAGGTCGTTGTCGTCCATCGTAAGGTCCCTAGACCATATTGTTTTGTACCGTCGCCGTGAAATGACGACAGATACGTACAGCCACTAAAACGTTGCATTAAAATTAAAATGTTCTAAATTGCGTGCCACGAGGCACGACCATTTTTCTGTGTTCAGGCAATAACGTTATTGCTTCCTGGCATCGTGCATGGCTGCATGCCTTGGCCATTGACGTTTCATAAACTCCTCAGTTGCTCTAACAGTCTAACTCCCACACAGGGAGCTAAGGCGGCATCCATTTTGTATCAGCTTGCTGTCACAGTCCGCCGACTAACCCATATTTTTTAGTTTTCAAAAAAACGAAAACAAGGAAAAAGAAGACATGAGGAACGTAATGACCTTTAATGGTAAAACATTCTAACAGGAAGACGAGAAATAAGTTCAGCCTATAACAGGAAATTAGTAGCGTGCATGATATAAACCTAAACTGAGCCAACATAGACAAACAGATGGATCGTGGGATAGCTGCAAAACGGTTTTGCGTATGGAGCAAATCACCAAACAAAGGAAACTACGAAATAAATTGAATCGTAATATAATGTAATATCAACACACAGGTGACCAAAGGCTTAAGATAAGCAATGGAAAATCCTGCATGCAGTAATGGTATACTTGCTAAAAAGACTTGCTATAGTTTGCTTTAGTTCGAGCTTACGGACAGAACTTCTATTGCGAAAACTAACCATGACGAAAAAGCATTGATTAAACCAGGCTAAAATAGTCAGTTGTATGCAAACTTAAAATGAGATGTGTGCAAGTAACTTAACTGTAAGTTAACTCATGAACGGTTGAGTTTTAAAACGTGCAGTCTTTCGAAAAAGAAATGGTAAAATAGTTTTTGTTGAAAAATAGAGAAACATTCTGTTGGTCTAAAAGGAACGAACAAAAGCAACAGATAGCATCTAACGAAAATAAATTGGAATGTACTGTTTAAACATTTAAAAGAAATACTGCCAACGTACTATCCTGTGCAGAAGAACCGTTTACCTACTTAAGTAGACTCACCTGTTCTCAAGTGAAGAAAGTCCCCTTTGCTTTCGACGGTTCGTAGTTTGAGAAGCTTCGGTGGTGGTCTTGATTAAAATGAATGTTTTCGAAAACAAGCTGACCGCTATATATCTTAAGTCTCGTTATTTTGTCGGAAGCCATTGTAAGAGATTGTGACATGAGCTTCCTCCACGAGCTAGGTTATTCCGATTATATTTGAAAACACTTCTGTAGGCGTTAAGAGGAATTTACGTGCTTATTCAATCCGGTCATTAATAAAGGACATGGGTCCGTTGTTTTTCAGTGAAAGACGCGCTATTTTATGTCTTTAATCTGTAAATCTCGCCGACAATATACATACCGTCAACTATCTGCCAAAGAGAAGCATAGAACATGACATAGGTAGAGAGAGAGACTGTTCTCATGTTATAGTTAAGGTTTTCTAAATATAACAAAAAACGCTGAAACACCTGGACCATGAATTTTCGGCAACAACTGACAAGGAAATCTTTAGACTGAAGAGGGGAGAATAAAGGATTGATGGCCGACGGATTGTACACTTTTAATTACGAGGGCTATTAAGAATACTCGCCTGACATTTTGAAGAAATTGAATTCTTTCTAATGACCCACAAAAGGAAAATTCAAAAGCAGTTGTTTGCAGCGTCGAAGCTGCGTTGTGGTGTGAAATCAAACAATTCAAAGTAAAACGGTCCGGAAGCTAATGCAGTTGACAAACATTCGATACGTTTTTATCGAAAAGGTAGACTACGTCTCCAACTCTATATATCGCGTTTAGCTATATTTCAGGAATGTTCCCATGTCAATAATATCTTCAGTTCCATGCTGGCACAAAATTATCTCTTAACTTAACACTAATGAAATTTCTTTCTTGGCTCTTGGTAGCAATGATTCGGATCAGTTTAAGTTCTGAACCCTTTTCACAGAGATATTTTTCAACTTTCTTTGCCTACTCATATCCTCTTTTACGGAAATGAACAGCAAGCAGGTTGGCGTATAAGAAAAGGGAAACTTTAAACCAGCAGTGAGATCGAATTCCACTCAACCCATGTGATATATGGGCGAACATCCCTTAGAGCGAGAATGGAAAGTTAATTCCATGCGCAGAACACTCTACGCTTTTTGACACATTATGGCTTAAGTTGCTCAATCCAATATAGACTGTGCAAAATTGTTTTCTTTTTAGCTTATCGTTGCAATAAATTTGCCAAACTGTTAAAAATCCAATCAGAGCACGCGCAATTGTTTGCCATTCTTAGACATATACAAGAACTAACATTTAGCCGCAAAATTATTGCAGTAAGCTCGAGTTCCCCTAATATTCACAAAACAGGATTACCTCACTGAAAACGGGATTAAATTTTCAGCGGATCCAAAGTGATTTTGGTAAATGCATATCAAATTTTAAAACTGCAGTTTTCACAGTCGCTTAATCCTCGGGTGAGTTATCTTTATAAAATGCATTTTATAATACTTTGGAAAAATGTAAATGAACAGTGACTGATTTTTTCGATCCAAAAAAGTTGCTCTTTCGAGCTTTAAGATGAAGCAAACTTAACGGCAAATTTTCGTCAAAATCGCTTTGTAAGCAATGACAAGATTGGCAAATCACATCTTTGTTTGACCGCCAGTGGCTCAATTAAAATGAGTAATGGCCTCATTTAACGTCAGAAGCAAATATATATGAACAATGAGACAGTGTCACACTCACCACCTAAAACATGACGGCGGAAAGATTAAATCGGACTTCCTTTATTTTCTGTTTTGATGTTGGTTTCGCATATCAATTTTGAAAACAATTTTAAGTGCAATGTGAAATAAAATGTAAAGTAAATTAAAGTATTGTTTATTTTTTATTTTTTTATTTTTGGCGATTGTCGCAGATATTACAGACATTACATTATTTTCCATGAAACCAACTCACTTACGGGGTAAACTAAATCAGAATTCACTTCAATGCTCTGCGAATTTCAGAATTTTTAAGAGTACTTAGCATATTGTCCAGGAGCCAGAACACCTGTGATTTGTCAAAACAATTTTAAGGTATGGAGAAAAACAGCGAAAATCCTACTTGTGAAGTCTCACAGTTTAACGGGGCATAGCTATTTAAAGGGTGGACTAGTGCCATGCACTGTAAATCGCTTTCCAAGGGATAAATCAACCGCACTTACTTGTTCGCGTTTATGCGTCCGCTAAATAGTGAATTATCTGGTGGAAAGAGCTATTCACCTTTTCGACACCCAACCAATGCCAGGTTTTTTTTAATACACAGAGTATTTAAGACCTGACTGTATAGACAGTGCCATAGTTCGTATTTACTATGAAAACTTCCCTATTTTCGGCTTATTTTTTGTTATAGAATTTAGCATTGGGTTCAGCTCAAACGTCAATAAACGGCATTCTGCTGCTTTTTTATAAAAGTTTTAAAAAACTTGTTATTTTAGCTTGTCTTTTGTGAGAAGTTACTTAACTATCTGTAGCTGATAAGCAAAAAAATTAGATAATAAACTAAAGTAATACAAGTTTCTCTGAAGTTCAGTTTGGCAAACGCAATATTCAGTTTTGACGTTTCAGTGCCGTTTGCTGTAAACGCGGGATCTTCTGATAAATACTGTCACGT
>NC_090883.1:35717476-35727476 GCF_036669925.1 Montipora capricornis
TACCCACATTTCACCCATGCTCACCATAGAGTCTCCAGTAGCTCAGTGGTTAGAGCATCCGTACTAGATCACGGAGGGTCGTGGGCTCGAATCCCATCTGGGGCTCGGATTTTTCCGAGTTCCCAGAGGGTTCAGTTGTAACACCTTTCATTTATGTGTTAAGGTTATTTTTAGATTGAATTTCCCGCTAATGAGACTCCCACAGGAGCCGGATGACCAATTTCAAGAAATTAAGCTGACGTCACCGAACCGGAACTGCCTTTGTTTTTTGACCTAATTCGCGGGAAGGGCTAGTCTAAAAATAAAACGCCGTTTCACAGACGCTGTATGGAAGTGCACGCTCCAGATGGGCTCCTGGCTCTATGCCTACTATTGTTATTGCACATACGTTCTGCGCATCAAGAGATACAGGGATATTTTTTGCGCGCTTCAAAACTATGCGGGGAAAGCAGAAGTTAGTAAGTGCCCTTGGTATCCAAAAAGAAAATTGGGGGTAACCATGCATTTTCAGAGATAAGTAAGCTTTAATTTGCAAAAGAATGCCATACATTGCTTTCTATTTTAATGCTCTTTACAAATATTGTTGATTATTTATCTTTGAAAAATGCGTGGTTCTTCCCCCCCCCCCCCCCTCTCCAATTTCTTTTTGCATTTTGAAAACACTTGTTAAGGTCTGCTTTTCCCGCATATTCATAAACCTGGCACCAATTTAACCTTGGTAAAACCGAATTCAACCTGAGACCGGATTAGTTACCTGCAACATAAACACTAAGCAGTCATTATTGCCCACTGATCAAACTTGCTCTCGGGTGAGTAACTGAGGCATGGGCAGCGCGATTTCTGGAGGCAGAGAAAAGTGGAGTGAGGGATCAGGCACGTTTGCTCTCATGTAGCGGCTTATGGTCGCGAAAAGAAGAGAGACAAAAAACACGAAAGAATACAAACCCTTCAAGGGGAAGAATTTAGCGGCCCATACCGAAAAAAGCATTCCACTGGTCATTGAGCCAGTTACCCTGCAAGCACCAACAGACCCCATGATCTCCCCAGATAGGTACTTTAGAGGAAAGGACCTGGTTGACTGGTTAAAACTGGATTCACTCATCCATTTTGGTGAACAAGCGGGAAATAGAAGAAAGCCAAGATGGCTGACAGAGGTCCCTTCCTCCTCCGATCCTGACTTATCTTATAAAACAGGAGCTCATCAAGGTAAGTCTCTACTTCCACCAAAATAACAACAGTGGGCCCGGGTGTGCTGAATCTCCCAAGGGAGAATGAATTTTTCAACAGTTGGTGTGCTGAATCTCCCAAGGGAGAATGAATTTTACAACAGTTGGTGTGCTGAATCTCCCAAGGGAGAATGAATTTTACAACAGTGGGCGTGCTGAATCTCCCAAGGGAGAATGAATTTTACAACAGTGGATGTGCTGAATCTCCCAAGGGAGATTGGCTTTTTACAACAGTGGGCGTGCTGAATCTCCCAAAGGAGGCTTTCTGTAAATAAATCTACTCAGGAAAGGGTTGCCCCTTAGGCCAAGTTTGGGAGATAGAGGTTCCCCCTTGATAAGCTCCTGAAAAGATCATGGAATCTCTGCTGGTCGATGGTTAGAGACAGTAGGAATATTCAGCGTCTTATCTAACCTGCTCTTCTCTCCTTTGCTTTCCGGTTTACTTCTTACGTCGCTTTTATTGTGAGTTACTTGCTTTCCAAACAACGGCGGTGCTTTTATCAATTTCACTTGCGCCTGCCATCGGTTAACTAACGGCTTTGCATCCACTAATTTACTGTATCTAGTTTTCACTGGTTTTAGTTTGTCATTTCGAGGTATGGTTACAGCTCTTTCAAAAAGATATTTGAACAACGGAATCTCTTTGAACCTCTCTGCTCGAACTTTCAATTTCGCTATGACAACTTGGCGAAGTTTGTTTAATGTCTCTGGGGACCGGCGGGCGATCAGTCGCTGAAAGCTCGATTTATCCAGCTCGTACACCTCTAACGTTTCTACACACTCCACGCTCGTGCAGAAGAATGGGATATCAAGAACAACTTCGACGTCTCCAATGATGTCATTTGGTCCGATGGTAGTGGCTTGAATTTCACGCTGTCGTAGCCTTGTCTCCATAGCAACAAACCCATGTTCTATTCTCCGACGTCGTTTTTCGATAACAGTTAATGGTCGCACAACATCTTCCATTGCGTTAAGCTGAATCTTTTCCTCGTTATCGCCTGAATTGGCTCCCCTTTTCTTCGCAACAATCCGGGGGTTTAAAGCCTCGAACTGCTCTTTACATTTGCGAGGATCTGACAAAACCTTTCCCGCGCCCTTAGCTATGAAGAAAACTGAGTTACACGGATGACCTTGTTCCACTATTCTATTTCCAAAATTGATTTTGTGCATTTTAAGATTTTCAATGAGGAGTCCTTTCAGTGCCTGTGGCCAAGATAGGAAGAGTGGATACGCCAGTGCAAAACTTGATTTCTCTTTCCATTCAAGGCCGTACGCTTGAAATGACTGCTCATAGAGTCCCCTGTTTACTATTATTAGTTCTGTAACTTCATCCGCAATGACCGTAGCGTTTCGTTCCTTTTGTCCGCTCATCAGTACCATTTCCCCGAAGCTACGACCACTCTTTAGACTTCCCATCTCTACTCCAAAGTAGGCTAATCTTTCCTGTGCGCTACGGACCGCCCCCATTTCATGATGAGGTAGAAACTCGCCGTGGTGTTCATCCGATTTTCGGGCATACAGTGTGACCGACCCTTTGAGAATCACAAAGAAACTGCAAACAAAACAAAATTCAAACAAGATCTAACGGTAATTTATTTGTTTTCGACAGTTCGTTCGTCAAGACCGTATGTGACTGTCGAATCATCGACGTCTTTGGCAATGAAAGGAGCAACAGGTATGCAGTCGAAAATCACTCAAATGTCGACAAGAACTGTGACGTGAAGATCATTTAACTGACGTTGCAATTAAATATGCTCAACTTTTTCTCAATTAGACTTCAGTTTTCCTCTGATAAATTAATCAAGGCTCTCAAACAAAGAAACTGAAACCGTTGTTTTCAGTGTTTTGAAGTTTCCAGCGTTCAGATTCGTATAGAACGGGGAAAATGTACACAACTTCAAAATGCACTAGTAAAGACAATGTTTCGACCATCAAAGACCATTGTTTGAAGACAATGTCATCCTAGATTTTAAGATCCATAATGATATCATACACCACCTACCAGTTGCCTTCATCTCCTTGACGCACGATCACGTGATCTTTCTTGACTTTGATGAATCCGGCATGCCTTAAGACGTTAACCATGGCATCTATATTGCAAAAGAGAAAAAGGACGGGACAACTTCACCTCCACTAAAACACAAAGATAACTTTATATCACAGAACGTATTGTTTACAATCAAAATTGTTTGAATTTTTTTTCAAATGGAAGCGTTTGTATCCGAAATAAATGAATTCTAGAATCGCTAGTTCTTGTAGACCTGACTAGCCGCTGCTCCTAGAACTGATTAAGATGAAATATATTTTTTCTCTCAATATTAATAAGTTTTTAAGATTTTTTTTCTTGTAAATCATTATATATTATATATGTAATTTTAGATTTTGTGATCTTAATAGTGATCTGTATTTTTATATTTTATTTTAATTTATTTCTTATTTATGTTGTGACTAGACCTGTAAAGTAGCTTTATAGCTAAGTGTCAGTCACTTTATAAAGTCGTATTCTCTATTTTCGAATTCCCCATAATACGCTTTGTTTGCCCCTCAAATTTTGCATAAACTATTGTTTTCAAATGCTCTTGGGGACACTGTTTATTCCCAAGAGCATTTGAAAACAATGGTTTATGCAAAATTTGGGGGGCAAACAAAGTGTATTATGGGGAATTCGAAAATAGAGAATTCGTAGTCGTAATAAAGTCGTATTGTATTCAAATTTCCCGGGCGCAGCCATATGCATCTTGAATAACTTTGATGTGTAGCGGTTGCCCTATTGTTTCAAAACAGAAGGTCTTTGTCTCAAAGCAGAAACACGTGACCTTGAAGCTGGGGATTTTGGGACACCATTTTTACGCCCAAATACGGACAAAACTAAGACGGGAGCTGCATGCGCGGGAAAATGAACGCGAGCTACATTACATCCAAATAAGGAAATTTCTAAACTCAAAAAGCCCCAGCCCTGAACCGGAGTTAAAAGATTCAAGGTCGCGAGCTGTGCTCAAAGCAATTCTCAGTTTTCATATCACGTCACGGCCGCTATGTTGGAGCCCCTAAAACAAAGAAGCGGCGGCCATGTTGGAGCCCCGACCAAATCCTCCGGGAATTTAACTCTATTACTAGAGAGCTTAAGCACGCGACGTTGTTGTCAACACGGACGGCGGCGACCGGAAGTGATTTTGCAAAGAAAGTGACGTCACACGTCACATACTTCAAGTCACAAACGTCAAGACACAAACCGCGTCCGTGCTGAAAAACAAGAACGC
Source organism: Montipora capricornis (assembly GCF_036669925.1). Lineage (NCBI taxonomy): Eukaryota > Metazoa > Cnidaria > Anthozoa > Scleractinia > Acroporidae > Montipora > Montipora capricornis. The sequence goes on from NC_090883.1 coordinate 35,721,963, forward strand.
GAGAGGGTAAGTTCATTTTAGGTGCAATTAATAACTCTGTTTTTTTGGTTGATTTTTGTTGTTTTCCTGCTAATGCTGGACAATCAACTTTATAATTTCCATAATTTATGAATTAAACTCTTCTTTGTCAGTTCTACCGGCCGATGAACAACAGCGCTGCAGACGCCGAGACTCAGTCTTGCCAAAAAACCTAAATTAAGTCTCTTTTGAAAAATATTTGTTTTCCTTGATGTATCCTTTTGTATGTGCTTTTGTTTTTTCTTTCCAGGAAGACCATGTTAAATTTTGTAAAATTTTAATGACCGTCAAATTTAATTTCTTTTTTGGAACACTTCATTTTTATTTGTCATTTGCTTTCCTTTACAGAAATGTACCAAATGGATTGGACAAATCAGCTAACACTGACAGATCTGAAGTTTGCTTTACATTCAGAATCATTTCAGGATTATCGATCGTAACGGGATTGAGAATTTCTAGCCGTGTTCTCTTCCAATAAAACAATAAGTCTTAAGGAGGCTCGAAGTAGTTTCTCCTTTTTTCAAACAAATAAACATATTCTGTCCTTAGATACAGTTAGGGTAATCATATCATGACGAGATTTGGCCAGGGTATTAAGTACCCTTCGTACTTAAAAATACTTTCTAAAATATTAAATAATTCAACAAAATCTGTAGGCCAGTTTTTCGGAAAAAGCAGTTTTTTTGAAATGTGTCTCTAACATTTTTTTTTCACCTACAGAATTTTTTTAAATTTGAAAGACTAACGTTTAAAATTAATCTAAGCTAACATGCAAAAAATGAAAAAAATTCACCGTCCGGAAACAGAAATCTTATCTAAGCTAACATGCAAAAAATGAAAAAAATTCACCGTCCGGAAACAGAAATATAAACGAGTAAAGTTGCAATCAGTAATCAGGAAAAATTAGGGGGTTACAAGATCAGAAATGACGCATGCGTCACCCGCTCCTTCGAGTCCGTCAACACAAACGGATTTAAGTGTCCATTATAAAGCAGTCTCTTCCAGGAGCCCTCGACTGTGGTATTTTGATCGCCAAAAGTGAGACATCTTTCAAAAACCTACAGCATCGCGGCTATGAAAATACTATGTGGGGAGGCCCATTGAACACCAGGGACTCGAGAATCTACGACGGGGACGTCGACGAAAATGTCACAACAAAACATAACTTTGGAATATAGCGATCATTCCATCTGGTTCACGTCATACATTGTGGGCGAAGTATTCTAAAAAAAAGCTGATACAAGATGTTTCAGAGTAAGAAGGGTTCACATCTGTATGCTCACGTTGTTGTCAAGACCTCAATTTGGTAATTTCTCGACGTTGTTATGCAGAGTACATCAAAAATATGTGCTGAAATGCGTGCAGCACGTGCTTTACGCGCCATACTAGTGCCCAGCTTGCACTTAAGGTCGACGGTACACACGAGGAAGCTTGCTCCTGAAACACGCTCCCGAAACACGCTCCTGGGTAAGTACCCCAACCAGTACACACGAAAGACACGACGAGGGAGCTGAACGATAAAACAACCCGATTGGGGCATGGGCACTGTTGTGGATGAAAAAAAAAAACAAACAATTTGATTGGCCAACAACACAACATGTCACTGCAAGCAAATTTCAGTACACACGGGGGAGCTTGCTCCTGAAACAGACTCGTGCAACAGATTTACCCCTGGAGTTTGCTCCCTCATATCAAACCAGTTTGATATAAGGGAGCAAAACTCGGGAGCAAAAGTTTTGTTGCGCAACATATTTTTTCGCTAGAAATCGTTGGTGCAGACGCGGAGGGAGCTTTGCTCCGGGAGCGTGTTGCAGGAGCGTGCTGCGGGAGCAAGCTCCCTCGTGTGTACCGACCTTTAAACTCTAGGGAGCCTCCTTAACCAATGAAATTCTTGTTTTGTGGAATTGGCGTTGACGCCGCCGTCCTTAGATCATTACTGGTATACAGATAAGGTTTTAATTACGTTTAAAAATATATGTATATATATATCGCTTTAAATTAAAAGCTAAAGATCTTTTTTTCAAATATCGAGGCAAAGTTTCAGTCAATCCGAGAGCCATTATGACTTCTTCATCTTTCCCCGCGCTTGAATTAAAATGTCTAAAAAAATCTCGCGCAGCACTCCACAAAAAGGAGCCTCATATGACGCGTTTTCCCTTGATTCCCAAATTTTCCCGTGATCACTGGATCGGTTGCAAATCGGACTTCATTTCATTGGTTACTCAATTTTTCTCAATGGTAAATTGTCCAGAATTTCTACCTTCCTCTAAATTCTTGAACAGTGTACTTGTGTGTCGTATCTTAGTCAATATTGTCAGGATGTCTTCTTCCTTTCTTTCATCAGGTGGTTTGCTCAATAAGTCCTCAGAAAAGTTTAATGCCGCCGAATTTAAAGGTTTGTCCGACATTGCCTCAAGCCTCAAACTTTTATTTTTCTTGATTTATATTTTACGTCACAAAGACTCTCAAGCTCGCGATGTTACGCACTATTTTGAGCGTGCATTTCAAACTTGCCTTGACCGATTAAATTTCCTTGTAAGATTTACACAAAACTTGGCCAAAATGAACGTTGTTGAATTCATTTGAAGTTAAAAAAGAAGTAGTCGACACAGATCGTACGAAACTGATGAGGTCCCGGTTGATTGAAACCACGATTAGCGCTAATCCACTATTAATTTTAATTGGCGATTAGTTTCTGCTGTTCAAAGCCGATTATCCCTATTAAACCCACGATTAAACAGAGGTTAAATTTAACCCACCTCGCCAGGTGGATTAACTATTGATAGGCCGATTAGAACAATGGAAACAACAACAACAAAATGGCTAGCTTGTTGTATGGTTGTGCCGCTATAGGTGATAGAAAAGAAAGAAAACAGAGGCAATTTCCGCACGTAAGATTCACAATTGACGGCTACACAAATGAAGAGCTTAGAATTAGTACAAGGTATCATTTCGCAAGAGAGTCGATAATCCACCTTTTCATGAGGAGCTTAAGCCGACTCAGGAATTCTCGGCTGGACGTCTCCTGACGGTGTAGATATCCATCAACAAAGGCTAAAAACATAACACAAAAGGTGTTTCGGATTCACAAAAGTGTAAAAGCATTCAAGATAGATCAGATTGTATTGTGAACTTACGTTAAGCAGAAAAAAGTAGTTTTTTTTTTTATTGAATGACCATATTTAGGGGCGAGATGAATTTTGTGGGGAACACAAATCTATTTCAGTTCGTTTGCGCGCATCGACAGTGGCGGTTAGTGCTGGGACACGGAACCATTTTTCGTTCTATAGGATTTATGGATTAACTCTCTCACCCCGGGAAAAATGGTACAGGTCGCCGTCGTCTCTCGCCGATCAGCACTACTTCGACGCTCCTCGCCGCTGGTGAGCGAGAAGACCTCTGGTATCCAGGGTAAAATGTTAGCCAATTTGTCGAAGGAAAGTATTTTCAGCTCTTCCGAAGAGAGATTTGTCGCCTTCAAGTCGGTAATTTTTTGCGGGAAAATGGTGATCACGTTCCGAAATTCGGCGGGTCTAATCTGCAGATAATCTTGTACCCAGATCTTCCACGGTCATACAGAGGGAAGATCTGTTCACTGGCGAAAAATGTCTGCGCATGAGTCGCGCGATATCCCACGTGACGCGTTTCCGGGACGATCATTGGCTCTCGTGAAAAAAGCACTCCCGAGAAGAACAGAAAAATGGCTGCCGGTTGAGAATAGGTAGCTTGTAGGTTTCCGTTCTTTTTAGAGCGATCAAGGCTAGTTTTAACGCCAGTTTCAAGTGGAATGTATTCTTAGAGAACGTCTATGTTGTGTAAATCGTTTGAAAGTCCAATCCAACCAGAATCCTCGGAAAATTTGCTCCTGGAAAATTTTATTTCGTGGGAAAAGAGCTGCGAAACAGGTGAGTTTTTTGCGCAATTTTTAATGTGGAAAGTTTGTTGCCACCGGGTACAAAAAGTTACTGTAATGTGCAGAAAGGAGGATTCCTAAGGTTTCCGTTCATGTGTGAATTGGCTTGTACCAGTTGGCAGGGAAATGGCAATATTGTTCAACGTGAAGGTTATTTTTTTCTGCGTTACACCTTACGATCGGCACCTCTACATGAATGATCAATGATTCGATCAGATATGAATTTGATTTTGAATGTGATTGTCTCATTGGGAACGTAACCCTAGTATCAAATATTTTAAATAGCTGCTTTTAAGGTCATTTATATTCCCTTTTCTGGTGAATGTCTAAGTTATTATACTTTTTAGCAGTCACAACTCAACGATCCTTGCGTTCAAGTACGGTAGTTACCAAGTTATGGATTTGCAATTAATTTGAGTTATCAAAATCCATGTTAGTTAAAATAATGTTTGGAAGAACAGACTTGTAGGTACAGATGTGTATAGGTATCTATAGATTCAGGTATTTTTAGACTATTGTTTTCTGGAAGCTTTAATTAATGATGTAATTTTGGTTTTAGGGGACTGTCATGTGTTGTTGACGTTGTTGGATCAAGGAAATTCTGTTTTGAGTCAAGTATGGTTGACAGTGGATAGTTGTTCCTGAAAAGGCTGAAAGGAAGCTTTATTGCCTTGGACGTTTTTTTCTTACACCCCACATGTTTGCTCTTTTCTTGTGGCAAAATTTATTAATATATTATGTGATTTGGAGCTGCAGCTAGAAACAGTGTCCCATGCATAAGGTCTCATTGGGGTTGATGGTAGTAAAATAATTTTGGTAAAAAATATGTTTAGAGTTTTTATCATAACTTCTGATCTTGGTCCTGCTGGACTTCAAACATGCTCTACCATTTTTCACAAGGAAGTTGTCAATCAACCGTTACCTTTTGGTGTATTTGCAATATGATCTTTTGGATAGCAATTGATTTATTTTTCTCATTTCTTATGTGTAGATATCCTATGTCTGTCACATACTGTAGTTAGTTTTAAGCTTTTATGTCCTGTAGTGTATCTTTATTATAGTTAGCACATGACCCCACAAGCATGTGTTATTGCTTTAATATTGATTGTGTTTGAATAAAGGATATTGTTGTCTTGTCTTGTAGATAATGCAAAACAGCCTCAGTTGTATTTGCATTATTTCTGAATGTTACTTTTTTGAAGGGCAAACCATTAAAAAGTGCACAAAGTTTGCAGGAGTTCAGGAAAAATATTCAAAATATTCATTGATTTGAAGTTCCTGAAGCAGGTAAATCTTGAAGAGTTCACACAACCATATTTGGAATATACGGCATTTCTATTTGGGAATGTTCAAGTCCACAGAATTCATTTTCTTTATGTTGAGAAGTACTGTAAGACTGTTGACTCCATGGGGTTCCCCATTGACGAGTAAAATCATCTGGTGTTAGACAGAGCAAAATACTCTGGCTTTAGACAGAGTAAAATACCAAGTATGGCCGGTTTAGGGGTGAAAGGGTTAATTAATTAAATTCCATCGTTACTTTGACTTTCTTTTTCTTCATTTGCACAAAAACAAAGTGTTTA
>NC_090883.1:35742476-35744976 GCF_036669925.1 Montipora capricornis
TGTTTAAATTAATTTGAAATATAGAGAATAAAGAAGTAATTTTCCATTTTTTAATTGCATGATGCTGGCCGTTGTAAACCGTGTTTTAGAAAGTATATCAGATTGATTTATTGTGCCTGTGGACTATTTTGACAGGTCACTCAAAATTAATTTAAAGTAATTTGAGATATTTGTCGTCATTAAAACTTTATGACGAAGTCGGCCCAACAAATGTGTCGAACCATTAACACCTCTCTCTCCCTTTGTCTTTCGCTCTGCCTTTGAGTCTTGTTACAACTCCCACTGAGATTTTGGTAAATTGTTTTTTACCTAAACAGCGGGGACCCACATTCTTGACCCAAGTTAAGCTCCTCATGGAGAAGACGTTCGCTGTAAAACCCAGCGAAATCCCCCTATCTGATCCCATTTCCGTTCTTCAGCAAGTGTGATTGGTTTATTATTTTACGCAAGTGGCAGTGTCTACAGATTCTCGGTGACACCGTTGGCCGAGCCCGCGTGGTTCGGTGAAGACTTCTTTGGCGCCGATTTCGGCGCCATGGTTCTTTTTTCCTTGTCTTCGCACAGCAAAATCCTCAACAAAGCAAGAGTGAAAGATAAGTTTGCATAGAATAAGCCTTTCGTTGCATTTTAAATATGCACAAAAATAAATGTTTCCACCAGCGAACCTAGCTGTTTCAAAACCTTGCAATCCAGTGAAGCACGGCATCTCGCTAAACATTTCAATAATTTTTAACGTCGCTTCCTACGGGTTGTTGGGGCCGGTTCTCCGTCAGTCTTCCTTTGTTCATTCTTCAGATTCTTAAACCCACTGAACTCTTTTTAGCTGTGCTTTGAAGATTCTTCCATTTGTCTTTGATTTCTTGTGTGGTGCAGCAATATCGGCTGGAAAACCAGCTGAGTTTTGGCGTTCGTAACACTATTGGTGAATTTACGAAAGCCGAGAACGGCCTTCCAACTTCCAACTTCCGACTTCCGCTCGCAGTGGTTTCTCTCTCGGGAAGCGTAGGAGAAACCAACTGCTCGCAGGGTATGTGAAGGTTGGCTTTCGCGATTATTTTGCCTGGGATGCTATTTTGAATACCATGGACGACAATGTTACCAGCGAATTCGTAAGTTAATAATTATATCTTTAATTGCAGATGAGTTAATCCATTGACTAATCTGTGTTTGAACACTGAACGGTTTCTTAACTGGTGATTGCTTAGATTATCCCTGGCCCTGCAGTGTGACAGGTCATAAACACATGTCAAAGCCTTGGTGCGTGACATTGTGGCCGCAGTGTGAATAACAAATGTTCTCATTGAAAATAAAGTATTTATATACCACCTATGTGACAGCATCGTGTATTATTGTGACTAAAGTGTGCATTGCAGAACGAGCGAGTGGGAAAGATACTACCTTAACTTGAATGGAAGCTTTTCACTCTAAAGACGAAGTGCTCTTTGGCGGCAAAAGGAGGGTTAAAAAAAAACAGTTTCTTCTCATCATTCTTTCTGTGACTGCGTTTATTTTACTCGTTTTATCTATCGTATTCATCACCTTGTACTCCCTGGAAAAGTCAAAACAGCACGTTTCACCAGCTGAGAAGTCTGAGAAGAAAGAGCAGAAATATTGTGGAACAAGAGCTTGTTTAAGTGCTTCTTTAGGTAAGCCGATGTTTTTCGATGCTCGAAGTGCAATAGCTTGAACAGCTCTTCTGTCGGCAATTTGACGCCATATTATAATTAACTTTACGTCTTTTGTTTTTAATCGACTGGCGAACTTCTTTATTATCATGCCAAGTTCACCTGGTTTTGTATGCGACCCAGCCCTTGAACTCCACAGCATTTTTGAGGGTACACCGGTTGCCCATCTATAACCCGTGTTTTACAATCTTGCACAAGACAAACAAATCAGTAACTAGTTTTCGTTTAATTATGTTACATGTACCAGGTGTCGTTTGTGTATTTTGTGAAGCATTTCGATGAAATGTTACTTTGAAATGTTACGCAATGGCTGTAGGACCTACGCAGCTTTCTCTTATCAGAAACCGGCCCATACGAGTAAAAATAACTGAACCGCGAAAATGCTCGAGATTTTTCTGGCAAAGATAGAAGGGTAGTTTAAAATGCATCCACAAACGCGACAGGAATTGAAACGCTTGAATAGGTCATTGTCAATAAGACGCAGCCGTCGGAACCAAGCAGCAACTGTTTTGTTGGGCTAACACTCGAGACGTCTTTCTTTTGGCAGTTAATTTAACTTTTATAACTCGTTCATAATTTAACTTTTATAACTCGTTCATATTTCACTACCCGACGCGGCCATACAGAGTTTCTTTGGAAAGAAAACAACTGAGTTTGTTTAGAGGGACTTTCTCAACGTACAACGTTTTACTTTTAGCATTGCCCGAAACATTTGCAATTACAATTCAGATTTTCTATAATCTTTTCAGCTATCAATAATGCAAAACTAGGGAGCTTAAATGGTCTGGAATCAGCGTTCACAATTTTTACACAAG
>NC_090883.1:35749976-35752476 GCF_036669925.1 Montipora capricornis
CAGCACACAAGGGGCCGTTACACGTTTCAACCCTTATTGGTTTCTGCACCGACCTAATAAAGTGTTTTGAGAAAATGACTGAAATGAGAAATATATTTGATCATTTGAAAGAAGATTTTCGACTTTTTGGATTTTTTTAGATTTGAAGACCGCTGCCAAATCTTACATACGAGGACGCAGTAGGGTAACCTCTTTTCGTCTTGCGCGAAATATTACTTAGAACCACAAGAATTTTGACTACTGAAAAGATACGCGGACGGGTCTAGACACAGTTTGATGCTACTCTTCTTTGAACCGTCATGATAGCGGTCTTTCACTTGACACCTATATTAAAAGAAAAGGACGCTAGTTACTATTAATAGGCGCAACCTTTCCCCTTTTAGCAAATTGTTGACATATAACAGGACTCTTGCGATAACATTGGATCACTCCTGCATGCGTGGTGCTATGAATCACTGCAATCAAATTTTTTCAAACCCAGAGTAGCACAGACTATGTCCGATTGTTAACCAGGCCCCAGTTGTTCAAAGGTCAGATAACGTTATCCGGTAGATAAGTCACTAACCCGTGATCGGTTTCAATCTCCGGTCGCAAAGATTTCAGAATTTGCCATCGTAACTGTGAATATGCACGCTCTAAGCGCATCTAGTTAAAAGGTGTGTAAGAAAATCTTGCCCAACGTTCAACGTGAAGTATAGTATTTTATACTCTGGATAGTGACTTATCCACTGGATAAAGGTATCCGCCCTTTAAAGAAATGGGGCCAGGGGCCCGTTTCTGGAAAGTCCCCATTTGAAACTGTGAACCGCTTGTTTTGGAAATCCGATATTTTGACATACTCTCAAGGTAGCAAAAAGGAAAATTACTGTGAAGTTTGACGACTTAAATCCTCTCCGTTCTTGAGATACAAAGGGAATTGTGACACCCGAAAATGGCCCGTAAAGTTTCGGGTCCTTCGAGAAACGGGCCCCTGGTTGCAATATGAAGTGGCTATAATGTGAACTTTTTCTGACAATGCAACAATCGTATAAGTCATGTTGTAGACCTGTCGTAAGCCAGTCCCTTGCGTCAAAAATCGTGCCAATTTACACGGTGCGATTTTTGTCGCATGAGACAAGCTTATTACATGTACGACAGGCCTACAACTCGTTTACGTGATTGTCATGTACGTCAGAAAAAATGTCATAGCATTTTTAAAAGATGTTTTAAAACGCTACGACAATCGTAAGTCATGTCGTAGGCCTGTCGTAAGCTTGTCGCATCAACTCGCATGCGCCAAAAATCGTACCGTGTAAATCGGCAAAGCGGCCCTTACATTTACTCTGTGACAGTGGAAAATTGATATCGGAAAACGACAATAATCCAATCTTTTTCCGAATCCCTTTGTCCCGGAGAAAATATGGTATAAGCCAGTATTTCTACGCTTTGAAGTTAATGGGGAGTTCAAGAAACGACGACAGCTAGGGCGGCCGACGACTGTCACAACAGCACAAAACATATCATAAGTTAAAAGAGGAAAAATAATCGTGCGGAACATGCGGCACGCATTTTAGCAAATATATTTACGGAAGCCCGCATAAGAAGGACTTGAAATCGTCTGATTTCAGGTTTTGAAGACACGTACGTGAGCATGCAACAGCATACAGCATTACGGTCCATTTTTAATTAAGGCACCCGCAAAGGAGGAAACAATGTTGCGGAAACTTTTTGTTGCGGAAGCAGGTGTTTCCCTGTTTGCGACCACAGGAAACATTAATGTGCTTCCCGCGAAGCAAAAATGTTTCTGAATTTGTTCAGAAACATTTTGCTTCCTTAACTAATGTTTACTTATTTGCGCGCCGAAAAGAAATTTCGGGAAACAATGTTTCCGCAACAATGTTTCCTCGTTTGCGGGCGTCTTTACCCTCAAACTGCTCGTAAAAATTTACTTTTAGGACACTACGCTAAAATTAATATTTTAGGTTAACAAGGTGGAAAAATTGCGATAAACTTATGATAGTACAAAGTTATATTTTGAAGTGACATCTTCGTCAACGTCGGATATCATCTTTAAGACCCTAATTTGTGGCGAAGCTAAGAGAAATGTTAACGATCTGACTTTTTTCAGTTTCAACGCGGCGATTTGGGAATGAGCAGAAGATATTACCAAGAGAATACTTCCGACTATATCGTGGTAAGTGGGGAAAACATAAACTCCGTTGCACTATTTCTAGTGTCCTGGAAGTGGTCGCTTCCTTGGTTTATCTTATTTCAAAATTATTGCAACTTATTTTAAGACCCGGGCAAACTGCTTCAATGTTGATTGCTGTGGTGCGCAAACGCTTTCAACACATCACGTGGTTGTTAGTTTGGATACGGGCGTGGATACGTCATTGAGAGTTCGATTAGAGAGCACGCACGCGCATAACAAACGAGGATGTCTGTTTTATGAGTCATGAGTCAATGAGACTCACAGTCAATATAGCAATGATTTATTGATTAAGCCTAAGCCCTCGTTTCA
>NC_090883.1:35754976-35767476 GCF_036669925.1 Montipora capricornis
TCTTCGATCTTGAGAGTACACTGGCAACGGTAAATGCAATGTGTTAAAAAAGCTGAATAATAGTCAGTGGTTTTTCGAGTAGGGAAATTGGTGCTAGTAGTTGGATCTTTAAGGGGTACTTTGGAACAATTAAGCCTGCTCTTAAAGGAGAACTGAAGGCTAGAAGATGAATTTTTTTTGTGTCTTATTACTGTCGAAACATAACGTCTATTACCTAAAAGAAAACAAGAAAAATCCCTTTTTATCTTGAAAGGCCTTGTATTTGCCGAGAACAACTTTTTGGTTTACTTCTCCGACGCCGGGGTTGCCACTGAAATCCCCCGAAAAAAGAAAACATAGCTTACTCACTGGTTATAAATGGAATCGAGGGAGTGTCGCATCGACCGCTGTGGCCAAGATGCCTTCAAAACAGGAGGGTTCGAAATAATCCGAACATATGTGACAGTGCTGGATATTTTGCAAGTTTTTCCTTCTAAATTCGGATGATCCATTCTTTGAGAAGGACTTCATTTTAAACAGGGAAACGATGAAAACGTCACGCTTAGCGCCCAAGCCTGCTATAGTACAGGCAAAATGGCGGACTTCCATCGAGCGATCAATACGGATCTTTCTGGCCTCATAAAGACGTCAAAATGTAAGGAGCCCCTCAAATACTCGAATATTTCCTTTAACTAAGTCAGGCACTACAAATTTGGCGAAGGAAAATGTATTCCATTTTTATCTTTAATTCTCCTTTAACTAATCCAGACTAGGATTAGCAGAATTACAAGAAGAAACGTTTTAAAAAGCCACATATTGCTAATGCTGAGGCAATCTGAAAACCAATGGGAATGGTGTGAGCACGACTTTTCCGTGCCCAACAAATCCCAACAAAATGCACGACCATAATTTTTTCTATTCGGAGTGAGTTGTATTCTTACTGCTACCTGGAGAAGCTGAGGTTATGCAGAAACCTCTCCCTTTCATTCACAAAACGGAAGAAGTCCCAATACAACAGGTAAACCCAGTATTCAGCCATATGCTCGGACTGATTCAGACAAATTGCAAGTCCATTTTATTTCTCACACAAAGAAGAACATGCAAGAAGTTCATTCGCTCCCAGTGACTCTCCCTTTCCAAGAGGCTTAGCGGGTAATGCACCTATCAATGTAAACCCCGTGGGGGGGGGGGGGGGGGAACAGTAGTGCGGGCAAGGGGTGGGGATTTGACCAAGGAGCAAAAATTCTGGTCAATTTCCCAAAGGTGGGGCAGCATACGTTCATCAAAATGTAGTTAGAAATCCCCACCCAGGGGCAAAATACCAATTAAAAGACAAGCTATGCACATACCTTTAATAACTTTAATGACTTAAACTTGGTATGAATCTCGCAAACATGATTTATCAACCTATCTCCCTTATGAGACAACATGATGTGTCATGTACATTCACTTCAAAGTAGGAACGTTCTAAAAACATTTTTTAATAGACTAGATGGCCTATGAAGTAGCAGATAAACATCGATAAAAAAACTCACTTTCTTCGAAACCCACGCCATTCCAAAGCCAATAAAGACGATGCCAGGTAACCACGCTTTATCTTGGTCCCAGTCTCTCTGTCGAAAAAAATTAAATGTTCCAACCCACGAGCAAAGGTACTCGATCAAACCTCCCACGGAGGAGATGGATTTCGCCGTCAAATCCCCACCCCTTGCCCGCACTCCCCCCCCCCCCCCCCACGGGGTTTACCTTGCTCAGTGGAGGGGTATTCGATCTAGTAATCGGTGGGACACAAGTTTCGTTCCCTTTGAAAGCAGGGCGTAAATGTGAGTGAATCTACACTTCAAACATATGTCTTTTCATCGCCTACAGCTCGATGAAGACGCTGAAGCTGCTTCAATTATTGAAACTCTGAGGAAAGAGCTGCCAAGTGACACCGCAGCTTATAATTTTGACTTGCGGACAACGCTAGAGGAGATTTCGTCTGGGTCACAGTTGAAGGTAAATTCGCAAAATATACAGCCTGCGTAAAAGGCGCGCGCCAAAGAATTAAAACAATGCTCGTAAGACGGAGGTTACGCGCAAGGGGAAATATTAGGCTTTTGTACGTCTCGGCGACGCGTGCGTCTCCACTCCACACGAGCCTCCTGCCATAGGTCAATAACATTCAGAAATTCAAGCTTTTTTTGTGCATGTTAAGCTTTATTAACTGAAAGTACAAGGAATAAAAAAAAAACTTTGAGTTCTGATTGTATAGATAATCCAGTATGAGTATAATCCATTTTGTCCTTTATTAACCCCTCAACCGCGTTTTTTGCTTGCATCTAACTGACGGACTTCGATAGTCCTAGATCCGGCCTCCGTAATTACGCATTGAATAATAATAAGAAGAAGAATAATTAAACTTGGATGAGTGGCTGGGAAAGTTGGACGAAAACATCAGTACTTCATGACCCCCAAAAAACTACGTTTAAATACTAGGAACAGCATGGATTTTGAGAAAAGTATTAGATTTCTACTGAGAGTAAGGAGATGAGCTCTAAGGGTCCTTTGGTCATGGATTATGACTCGCTCCCTTAGGAAGTATATCGGTATAAGACCAGCCATGCAGTGCACAAAGCAAATAATAATAATAATAATAATAGTAAGAAAAATATTAATATCCACTCCTAATACTTTAAATAATAATGATAATGATAATGATAATAATAATGATAATAATAATAATAATAATAGTAAGGAAAATATTAATATCCACTCCTAATACTTTAAATGATAATGATAATGATAATGATAATGATAATGATAATGATAATGATAATAATAATAATAATAATAATAATAATAATAATAATAATAATAATAGAAGACTTTTAGCTATAGCCTGGGCTATGGTTAACCTTGGAGAATTGTGTTAGATCTAAATAAACGGACAGAAAGAACAATCTTCTTCTCGTGTTTTGTTATTCTCCGGAACACTCTGAGGACAGGGGAATAGGGTGGAGTTTTGAAGAACTTTTGATATGAAGTCCATGCGTTCTTATTTCTTGCAGCTCAATAACCTTGTGGAGCTTGTAAATAGTGTCTTCCAAAGGCAAGGACTGAAGTTCAAGTCAGATGAGAAAATTTTGGCTTACCCTGCCTCATATTATACCCGCCTCGTCGATCTCTTGGAAAATAAGACGAAAACGTGAGTAACCATAAGCGTGTTGAAACGAAACGTGTCTAATTTGACTCCGAGGTGAACTATTTACGAAGTAAGACCTGTCAGCCAAGCAAAGTAGAATATGAAATTAAACATCGAAACATCTTGAAGATACAAATTCATTATTTTACGAGAGTTGCACTTAATAGCCAAGGTCAAAGAAACTTGTGGCCTTCGATCAAACCAGACCAAAACACTTGGAACTCTGTCCCACAGAATTTATGAACAAGGATTGTGAGACGGAGCGTACGGTTTATAGTCCTTATACGAGAAGACTTAAAAATCGCCAAAGGCATCACTTTCTCCTCAGTTATTTATAAAGACCCTGAGTGCTGGTCCGGCAGGAGTTTGATCCCTCGACCTCCCGCGATGGTCAGCAAACTGGACCAACCGATCGGCGGAACCTGAAGTGAGGAACCCAAAAAGCGACAGGAAATAGTCGTAAATTGGACGTTTTGACTTCCCGAATGAATCTTAGTGTTAATGGTTAATTTAAACCTAATCTAAACCTCATCATCAATTTAGCGCCGGTAGACGCCAGGCATATATATAAAAAAAGAATTTCAGAAAGCCAGCGACTTGTAAAAGTTAAATAGTGGTATATTTGAAGGTAAAATTGCATTAAGGCCAGGATTTTAGCTTCCACACAAGATAGGAACGTAGCGTTAACTGAGCTTCTTTAGTTTCTATTGGTATTTCTGAAGCTCAATCTACAAACCGAAATAGCGACATTTGAAATGCTGTTTTCTTTTCTGCTACCTTACCTTTGAACCTTGCCCTTTTAGGGAAACGAAGCAACAGGTCGGTCTTGTCGTCCTTGTCTTATAACAAGTAAGCAAATGCTGCAAAACACTGAGTGAATTTTGCATAAATGAGAAATAAGCATCCGTTAGGCCTTGTTTGAATCTAGATACGTTACCATGGTAACAACCTACATAGCACATTGACTGTCAAAAATATAAACCTTCGTGGTAGCACTTATCAGTGACCAAGTTTGAGCTTCTAGGCAAAAAAACCGCATAAATATGGCAGAAATGGAAGTGTAAGTGCTTAAAAACTGTGTTCAGTCACGTTAAGAGTGAGACGAAATATTTAAGCCCAGGAAATTGATTTAATAGTAATTGCGATTATTGTCAACTAAAGAACAGTGCTGATGGCAGTTGCCATTTCATTTAACGTCGATTACGTCAGCTAAGGCTTGCGTCATTGGGGGTCCGCGAAGCGCTCCGTTCCCACTCCTCCCTCCTTCCGTCAGTGCTTTCTAGTATTAATGCCGGTCTCACACAGATGAAAGGAAAGTCGAAAACATTTGTCTCGTTCTTTGGGAATCCAACTTGGGACCCCAATTTTCGAGAGGCACTCACTAACAAACCAAGCTAACCTTTTTCTACTTGATTAAAAATGGTTCGCCTTAGCTTCACGGAAATTGCTGACCAGGCGAATGTGGTCCTGAGAAGAAGAACTATTGTTTGTGATTAACGTTTGATCAATTTGAGCGAAAGTCATCTTCAAAGTCAAGTATTTTTATCGATTTCTACAACTCTTTCATTCTTATGTCCTTTCACGGGAACACATGAGCCTAACAAATTAACCTGCTCCCCACTGAGTGGCCTCATAGCTCAGTTCATTCTCGTCCCAGGAGCCCTCCGTTTCTTTTGGTCACGTGGTCGGCGAAACGAAGGGCTCTGGTTGCAGCCAATAAGCAATTATTGGATGAGGGTGAGCATGATAGCGAGAATTATCAAGGCCGAGGTTTGTGTTATCTGCCGAAGCCGAAGGCTGAGGCGGATAACACAAACCGAGGCCTTGATAATTTCGCTATCATGCGAAAACTGAATCCAATAATTGCTTTATTATACAATTATAAATGTAGAAGCGTTGAGACATTTCACAGAACAACAACAAAGTAAGCCACGCAATGACACGTTTCAGTGTAAACATCTTTATTAATGACAGCCGTGAATTACATGTAAAGCGGAATTCAAAAGGTTTACAGAAAGGATTTAAGCCTAAAACATCTGAAAACGTTTCAGGAAAAACTGAATCGAACTGAAACTTTTGAACAAAATTCTAAAGTTAAGTTGTACGGTCTTATGAAAAATGTTCCCGATATCGAGATGTAAACAAAACTTCATTGTCTGCAAAAACGCGTCATACCTACATGCATAAATGCCAGTGTCTGTAAATGTGACGCGATGACACAGCGCCATCCATAATTAGCGGGGTGCTTTTAGCCAATCAAAATTGAGATAGCATCAGCATTGTAGAATAATACCGAGTGTCCGTAAATCTCGGACATCTGGCGGGGCATGCGCACTTCTTTCAAGTTTCAATAATCGTGAGTGAGGGGAGAGATGTTTCCTCAGTGGATCATTTCGAAGAAGCGTTTAAATTGGGCTTTGATTGCGCTTGTCGGTTGCCAAACAACAAAACAGAATGGTTACGATCGAGAATGATCTCGTTGCAGGCGATGCAATAGGGAACCGTTAAGCAACGACAGCGGCGACGGCAACGACAACGTCAAAATGTGCATATTTAGGAAATCCGCC
Organism: Montipora capricornis; assembly: GCF_036669925.1. Classification (NCBI taxonomy): domain Eukaryota; kingdom Metazoa; phylum Cnidaria; class Anthozoa; order Scleractinia; family Acroporidae; genus Montipora; species Montipora capricornis. The sequence goes on from NC_090883.1 coordinate 35,760,707, forward strand.
TTACCTCTAAATCCTTTGTAAAAACTTTGATGTGTTCATATGGGAGGGCGGGCTGGCTCGGTCACCGAAATTTCGGTTTTTCCAACCGGGATCTCGGTAAGGGGAGAAAATTTTGCCACATGAACACTTGATCCCGGTTACCGGGAGGAAAATAATACAATGCATTTTCGTGATAGAACGGACATTACCGAGCTTTTAGTTCTCTTTTCTTCGATAATGAAGCTTGGAATAGTCTTATTTGATAGTTAACGTAAAGTCAAAAGAAATTTAAGGTTGTTTAAACAAAGAAAATCGAGAAATTCTCCCCTGGCTTGTTCGTTAGATTTCACGCCTGAATGGTCGCGTCACCACTTTTTCAACTTTTTCATCTGGGAAAGCGGGCTGAAAGTCACCATATGAACAGACACCAATTTCATCTCGGTAACCGAGCCAGCCCGGTCAACCGGGCTCATATGAAGAGGCCCTTAGTGGACAAAAACAACAGCTTTGCACGCCCTACGCGTGCTTTTTTCATTTTTGTCCATTTCTTTACCGTCGTCTGCAAAACAAAAACGTGAAAGAGCCAAATTTGAGGTTTTTGTCAAGGGCGTCAGCGCTCGGACAAATTTTATTTTCTTCCCTAAATAGGACGTTTGCATAATGACGCCATTTGACTACAAGTACCAAATCATTCAGGTTTTGCTTGTCTCATGCTAATTAGAGCTATTGTTAATTTTCCCCGCTGGGAATACAAAACTGATTTAAATAAGAAAAGAAAGACAAACTGAATCCTGGTAGTTGTAGTCAAATGACGCTATCGAGAAAATTTGCTTATATTAAGCGCCGTTCCGACCAGTGTCATTCTTGAGGAACTACCACATTCTTGTCTTACTAAAAGGGTTGAAATAGTCACGAAGTGTTTACAATAACGCGAATTTATATTTTGAAATGACGTTCTCGTTGCCGTCGCCGTCGTCGTTGCTTAAGTTCCCTATCGATTTCGTGGTCATATTTCAGAACTTGTATTTAATCTTTTGAAAAGCGCACCAACAAGGGCTTGCCGCGTCCCATTTCCTGCCACACGGGACGGAAGGAATGCGTAGCAGATAGGACGCAGCTATTTACAACCTCTAATTTCATTGAATCCCTTCAAGACGTAGCTCTATTGTTTTTAGAGTCAGGGTTCATTGTTTCTTTTGTATGGTTCTTTGTGTATATTGTTTTCTGAACCAATTTCGGGAGCCGTTAACGTTGTTATAGCTGCCTACTGACCCCGACCAGAGCATTTCGTCTCGCTGACCACGTGACCAAAAGAAACGGAGGGCTCTGATGACGAGAATGAGCTCAGTTGGTAGAGCATCACAGAGGTCATGGGTTCGAATCCAGTTGAAGCAACCTGACTGTTTCAGGTTTTCTACAAAATTGTCGAGATAAGTGCGAAGATCACTTCTCTCTTTTGTCTATAACCCGCATTTTTAAATATATAGATCTATTTCATTTAGCCTTGACTTAATTGAGTTTATTGATTACATTTAGTGACCCAAAAACCGTGGTAAACTACATCATTTGGACCTTGATCAACCGGTTTATGCGGGTGCTGCCTCAGGATTATCGAGATGCCTACAGTGATTTCGTTTTTACAGTACAGGGGAACCAAACTCGTGAACGCTGGATCGCTTGCATTAGTGGAATGCAAGATTTATTCGGAATGCCCCTGGGATTGTTGTTTGTGGACGCAGCGTTTGACGAAGGAAGTAAAGCTGCGGTAAGAGGAATAAATGAAGTCATTTTGCAAACTCAATCAATCACTTCATAGTACAACTGTATATCCCGTCCTTGGACAGCGTACTTAATCAATTTTGTACCTTATTCCCCACTTTATTGAGCCGGCAACTCTAAGTCAACGCTTGGGATCTTATGTGGCATTTCGCAGCGCCTTCCGATGCGCAAAGCAAGCGGTAAGCCTGTGGCAAGTTTTACCCCAGGTAGACCAATGTTGGGCTACCTGTGATTAAGAATGAAAGCGGTGCACATGGGCATCCTGCGACTCGCATGTCTTATCCATCTGCAGTATCGTTTGATTGTGATGATATTACTGATTTGCTTCATTCACTCAATTTATTTTAGGTAACAAAAATGACTCGGTTGATGAAACAAGAGTTTATCAAGAACCTTGATTCACTGGAATGGATGTCATATGAAACGAAAGCGAAGGCAAAAGAAAAGGTTTGACAGCTTAATAGACTTTATTCACGATAGCCGCCATGTTGGATTTGCTATCATCATGCAAATTAGCTACACACTTCTGAGGGGGCAAACAACACAAGTTCGAGAGGTTATAACGAACATCTTAGCCACACAGATGATTTCTTTCACGTTCATTGAATGTTAATCACCTAAGTAGTAAAATAGAATTCTTACACAAGTTACTTCGATTTTTTTTTACTGAAAAATTAGCAGATAACGAAGCAGAAAGTCAAAATGTCGGAGGCAATCAAAAGATATAAAATTATTATAAAAGGTACTTAATTCGAAATTCTAAAATGTAATTTTAGCAATGTTAATTCAATATTTCGACGAAACGATTTTCCGCAATTTGCCTTTATTCCAATGTTTGCCCCCCAGGATAACACATGGCTAATTTGCATGACAATTTGAAAACCAGCATGGCGGCTATCGTGAGTAAGGGCTATTAATCAAGTGATCATGGGGCCGGGTCAGTTTTTCGGGACTAGTTGTCGCCCGTAGTTTCTCAGGCCAATGGGGTTAGTGCCGTAGGAAACTGGTGGTGGAGTTTAAGGCACGGAAATGTGATGCTATCCACTGATTTAATAAAAGTAAAGTCACTACCAAAGGGAAACGAAAGAAGATGACGTTTTGAGCGTTAGCCTTCCGCACGGGCGAATGAAGGGTTTTAAGTTTTATGGGGTTTCTCGATCGCATATTGGAACAACGCAACGGGTAGGAAACAACAAGGAGAAATTAAATAAGGAAAAGCGTGCATTGATAATACGGATACGAAAGCTGTAAATTTTTTCGGCTATGGCTCATAGCGGAGAGGGGACAAAGAAAGTCCAGAATAAAAGTCTTTCTTCGCTATTTGCAACCACTGTCCCTGCAGAATCAATGAACGCTTCTACTTTAATTCTTGAATTTGTTTCTCTTTTTGTTCACGTTAATATGCTGCCACCAAAAGCATTGCTGCAATATACGATATAAGAAGCCCCTAACTCAATCCCTTAACTCGCTCTCCTTATGAACACTTTTGCATTTTTGAGATAAAACGGACTGCATCTTATTTTTACTTCTATAATTAAATTCGGAATAATCTCCTTTAATAGTTAACGCAAAGTTAGACGGATTTTGACGTTGCTAGAATCACTAAAAGTGCAAAGTTTCTCTCCTGGCTTGTTAGATTTCTTGGTAACTAGGCTAAAATTTCTCCTATCAACCAAAGTCATGGAATTTCAACCAGGTAACCGAGCCAGCACGGGATCATACGAAGAGGCCCTTGGTCGACACCGTACCAAATCTTTGTATTGTACGAGCCAAGTTAGCTCAGCCGCAAGCCTGGATGGAAGCGAAGCGTACTTTTAGCTTGGTGGTGATTAGAGACTACCCATACATTTCTTTAAACTTGCGCTACCTTGAAACAAACTTGTGCAACAGTCCCTAAAGCCAGAGTTTTCTTCGTCGAATCCAGTATGCCGGTTGCATAATTGATTAATGAAAGGCGACATAACCTGAAGGAAATCGCTTAGTCGTGGTTGCAAACTTACCTGCCCCACCGTGATGCAGTGAGATCCTAACTATTGCCCAGAGGATCTGGGAATGACGATGATCTTAAGCCCTGGCCAAACGCTCACAACATTTCAACGCAACATCTTGCAACATTGCGGCATGACGTTGCGACATGTGCTGCATGGGGTGGCCAAACGCACGCAACATTTTCATCATTTTCAACGCAACATGTCAATGTTTATGTGCCCCAGGCCCCTGGCGCGCAAGAAGTTGACCTAACGCGCATGCCTTAGCGCAACAATGTCGCGTGAACGTGACCAAACGAGTACAACATCATGTAACATCCAAAATGTTGCACGAAAAATTTGACCGTTTTCAAATTTGATCCAACATCATCCAACGTGTGGCAATATATCGCAACAGGGTGGCCAAACGTATTCAACATGTTGCGCCCAGCAATGTTGCAAGATGTTGCGTTGAAATGATGCGAGCGTTTGGCCAGGCCTTTAGTCTATGATAATGATGATGAGCTATAATTTTATTACAGGCGCTTGCCATCCAAGAAGACATCGGATATCCAGATTATATCAAGAACTCGAAAGAATTAGCTTCTCATTTCACATCCGTGAGTTTTAATCAGATGTACATGTAGTGACATTCCTTTCTCTTGAAGTGGTGTGTTTTATTATTGAGGCCGACTCCTTTCGTAACACTCCGTTAGCCACTATTTTCTCCTTCGTGTACGAACGGATTCATTATAACAAATGCTAAGAATTGAGCGAATGGGAAAATGATGTAAACATATCATATAAACGAAATGTTGACAATTGAACCCATTGGGAACTCGGAAAAATCCGAGACCCAGATGGGATTCGAACATCTGGGGTCTGATTTTTCCGAGTTCCGAATGAGTTCAATTGCCAACATTTTATTTAACATGTGTACATCATTCTCACATTTGCTCATTTAGGTGGTTGGTTGGCTGCATCTCAGATATGCTTTAAGGTGACTGCGCGATGCAGTTATGAGCTATACTGTCAGTTGTTATTTTACCTTGTAACTGCGCGATGCAGTTTGAGTCAAAGACCCAAATTTCACCCTTGCTCCAGTAGCTCAGTGGTTAGAGCATCTGACTTCATCACTGAAGGTCGTGGGTTCAAATTCCACCTAGGGCTTGGATTGTTCCAAAAAAATTGAGAGTTCAAAAATGAGGCGGAAGACCATTGCTTGAGAACTTGCAACACGTGAATTCTCATTCGCTACCTTTTTATGGATGTGACATTGAGTGACATTCAGAGAAATGGCTGACAAGGGACTGGGAAGATTGTCCAGACCTGGGGCGGCGGAGCCTCCCTACAACTTAAGCAACGACAACAGCGACGGCAACGAGAAGCTCACCAATTTTCATAGCTTTGCACACAATATCTTTGCACGCCTTGCACGAGCGTTTTTCACTTTAGTTTTTCACTTTTAGTCACTTTAGTTCATTTCGTCTGCAAAACAACGCGAAATAGCCAAATTTGAGGTTTTATGAAGAACGTCAGCACTTGTGGATCAAATTAAGCACCGTTCCGACCAGTGTTACTAGGGAATTTAAGAAACGACGACGGCTACGACTACGACAACGCCACAAAGCAATAATATCATTGGTTAAAAGAGCATAAATAATCGTGCTGCACGTGCAGCACGGATTTTAGCAAGTATCTTAGCAGTCCTCTGCATAACGACGACGTGAAATCACCAAATTTGAAGGTTTGACGACAACGTGAGCATGCAACAGAGAATCTTTCATTCTCTATTTTAACTCTGAAAACGCTCGTACCAATTCATTTTTAGGATACTTCGCCCACATTGTAGGACGTGAAAGAGACTGAATAATCGCGAAAGACTTATGATAAAGGAGAGTTATATTTTGAGGTGACGTTTTCGTCGACCGTCACCGTTGTAGATCTTAAATTCCCTACTTTTAAGGAACTACCGGCGCACTCTTGTCATATTAAAAAGGTTGACATAGTCGCGAAGTGATTACAATAACGCAAATTTATATTCTAAGATGACGTTCACGTTGCCGTCGCCGTCGTCGTTGCTTAAGTTCCCTAGTTCCCTAAATGTGCTGAGTTTACATTTTATGTGGTGAGGTTCTTTTATGACGTCGAGTTTCACCCTCAACACATCGAGATGGAAACACAACTCGTAACCAGCAAACCTCGTCACATAATGACAAAACTTCACCACATCATAATGTTGCCACAGTACACTATACCAAAACTCCAAAACATCAAGACAAAACTTCAAAACCAAAAGAACAAAGATTAGATAAGAAAGTTATGGCTTTTCATAGATGAAGTCACATTTTACTTATCCTTTACTTTCCTTGTTTTTGTTTTCTAGCTGACGGTTGGTGATACACTCTTTGACAATTTCGTGAGTTCTTTGACGTTTTACGCGGATTTCTCGCACGGATCACTGAAGAAACCAGTAGACAAAGATCAGTAAGCAAGATACGTTTTCTTCTTTCTCTCTTTCGCTTGCATTCAGTTCTCCGGCTTTCCTTTTGCTCTGTCTGTACCATGTTAAAAGGGCTCAGATTTGGTATGCACTGGCTCATAATAATGGCATGTATTTGAACTGGCTTTGCACTAAGATACAAGGTAGAAGTATATTGGGTTTCAGGGTCCCACGACAACGGCTATGAGAACGCTACCGAACACTGATAGGTCGAATGAGCAAAACAAAAGCTCTGAGCGCCCTACACGTGCGTTTTACACTTGTGTGCATTTCATTCCCGTCCTCACCCCATAACAACGACGTGAATAGGCCTTTTGCAACAAACGCTCTCATGGTAGTACAAAATCCGCCATACTGGAGGGCAAGCTCATTATTATTCCACCACTGGGACATTAAAACAAAGGCAACTCAAGCTTGACTGGTTCAGGTCTCTTTGTTTTATTGTCCCAGTGGGGGAATAATAATGAGCTTGCCCTCCAGCATGGCGGATTTTGTACCATGTGATCGTTTGTTGCAAAAGGCCTATTGGCCAAATTTAATGT
>NC_090883.1:35777476-35787476 GCF_036669925.1 Montipora capricornis
GGATGAAGTCAACACTTGCGTAAAACCAGGTCACTTTGTTTAAGAAAATAACACAATGCCAGTTTCCACAGAAAGAAAATTTTTCAAACCCCATTCACACAACCCCACCCCCCCCCCCCCCCCCCCCCAAAACGTTTTCTTTGCTTTTGTTGAAAAACATGGCTGTTGATCACGTGAGTGAAAACCAAGAATGGGTTTCCAAGTGGACCTAAACTGTTGGTGTTGACATGTCATAAAGAAAAGTAAACTATTTCCACATTTAAGTGCCTATGAAGTGAAAAATATCTTTTGCTTTCTATTTTGGAATACCTTCTTTCGTTCCAGAGATATTCAAGTTTTTTGTTTAAAAAATGACGTCACAAAAATGGACCATTTCCGAGTTCCTGATAGTCTTGGTTTCGAAGTGAGTCTTGGTGCTCAACTATTGTAAGGGAAGTGTCATGCATGAGTTTGATTTGCATAAATTAGAATACGCAACTCACTTACATTTGAATGGTTATGCACCAGGACTCGTTCTGAAAAAGAGACATCCAGCAACTCGGAAATGGGCCATTGCAAATGACTCTACTGAATCACAAAATTGACAATATCTCCAGAAATATTGGATGGGTGTTGTTCAAACTTGGCAACAGTCATCTACATAAAAACTTAAAACTAAAAACTTATACCCTCTTGCTGTTGCCATGGAAACCGTTTTTTTGCTGCAGCATTTATTTAACTCACAATTGATTTGGTCATTCATTGTCATGACGAGGCATGACTACACTGTCAGTAAGCTTATACAGAGATGTAAAACACTATGGACAGCACATGCATTTCAAGTCTGACCATCTGCCTGTACTTATCTGTTCAAAATCCAAGATATTTGCTTCATTGCAGAAAGGGACTGGAAACAAGACTGTTGCCATGGCACTTTGTGCCTTATCTAATGTACATTACTGGTGCCAAGTTTGAATATCATTACTCCAATATTTTCAGAGATATTCTCAATTTTGTGATTCATTACAGTCATTTTGCAATGTTTGTGACAGACACCAATTTTTAACAACAACTCTAATATCTCTGGAACGAAAGAAGGAATTCCAAAATAAAAAACACCATTCTTCATCATTTTCAAAGGTCTTCAAAATAAGCAAAAGATATTTTTTACATCAGAGGCACTTTAAAACTCACTAACAAACAGCAAAGACTCTTCCATCTTTCCACTTGCTGAAATACACATGTTCAAACTTTTTTACAATTCATATAAGAAAAAAAGAGAAGTTGAAATAGTTTTAAAAAGTGACCAATGTCTGTTTTTTTTTTAAAGAAACATTCCATGAACTAGACTAAACTGATTGGAGATGACAACTTTTAAAAAAAGAATTTGTCACAATGACTTGCAAAATCCCATTACCTGGACAACTGAAAAAATGGTAATACTCTACCTCTACATGCATAACTTCAGTTCTTGCAAAATCCTTCTCATCAAAATACACGCTTGTGGCAACTTGACAACTTAATATACTAATTTTACCAGCCAAAATATTGTAAGTTACACTCACCAGTTGGACTTTTTTTATCCTTGAGTAGTTTGTCGAATGTGTATAGGATCTGGTAAGTTCTTTGTTACTCACTATAATGCCTAGGATTGACCCAGATGCACACCCAATTTTGACATCCAACACCTTCATAATCTAAAATGCAAATCATAAAGCCCTGAAAATTAGATGCCGTGCACTCAGCTTCTACAATTGGCTTTTAAACCCTTTTCTTAATGCAGGGTTTTCAATAACTTTTCAAGCATATGCTTTGGGGCTAATCAAGGTAAGAAGCTGTCACTCTTGTCTTTTTAATACAAAAGTTTGAGTGAAAATCTGACAAACAGACTGCGATATACCGTCAATGACCGGCTTCCAAGGAAACTCCAGCTTAATGAATATATTTGTTGTGCAATGGTTAAGAAGTAAATAGTTATCATTATGATTGAAGTTACAAGGCATAACAGGACACACACACTTTTCTGCGCAGTACTTCTGTTTTAGTTTTCAGTAGCCGTTGACATTGTAATAAAATGTTAATTGAACTGATGCATACTTCAATTAATATTTAGCCAATGCCAAATGAGTAGGAGATCTGTAAAAACTGGGCATTTACAGTCACTGTGGCAAAATTTGAAAAGCCTCTTTCTGAAGAGCCTCTCTGGGATATTACTTGACCAGTCAAGTATGTACGTCCCAATCTGTAGCATCAGAACCCCTATCTAGTTGTTATTCTTATGAAGCATGCACTCACAGCTTTTTTGCTAGTCAGCCAAGTCTTGACAACATTACCCACAACAAGAGCCCACAATCCGGAGCATACAACTCCCATGCTAGAACTATGTCACCAATATTTAAAGGACACCAGGCCATTTTTAGATGAGCTTTTTAGTACCTTTCATATCTCAGAAGATTGGCTGGAAAGATATTTTTTAGCTGAGATTTCAATCTTCACGTAAACAGCTGATCAGGACTGTAAAAATGCTAAAACAAATGAATCAAAATTGTATTCTTCTGGTTACTGTGGACTTCTCTCCATACTGGGCGAGGTAAGGGCAAACACCTCTCGTAAACATGATGTCTAAAGTAATATCTTAAAAGTTTCTTACTATCTCAGCAACTCCAAATATCACAACAATGTCCAAGTTGGAGAGTTTAACCTGTAAGTAAAAGAACAGGATCATTGAGAATCATATCCTCTTGGGATGTACCAAAGAAATACCACTGACTTGTTGGCTCAAGAATAAATTATTGAAAGAGAATCACACTACCCCTTAACGTACCAAGCCTCATCAAAACAAACAAAAACCATCCTCCCTTTGTAATTTAAATGTGCAATTGCTTGGACAAATAAAGATGAAATAAAGATGTAAAAGTTAAGCTGACGTGTCACGCGTGACCTGAATCGTTTGAAATTTGAACTGCATGCGTGCCAGTTTTGAACTTTGTCCTTGAGATTCTGAATTCCCATGGATATTTTCCTTGATATATCAAAAATTCCTAGTTATGAACTTTCCCTTCTTTATAAAATAAACAGTGATTGAAAAGTGAAAACTATTTCAAACATTTGATGAATTGTTCAGTTATTGTGCATTTTTCATACAGCAACTTTCAGAAAAATCTCCCATATTCCATTCAAGTCTCAGAAGCTCCAAAGATTATTTCAGTCTTGTGGATACTGGTCTCGTCCAAAAGAACTTAATAACAGAACAAGTTACAGAACGCACAAAGCCAATCCTCTTTTCACTGCGAAGATGACACTACGTGTATTATTTTCATTACTACTTTTTATTTATTCCAAATGGTCTGGATAGCACAAGTGTCACTAATATTTTTAAAAATACAACCACACTTTTGAGTTTAAGGAACATGTTTCGATGTTTCAAACATCATCTTCAGCCATAGTGATTGTAACATTCAGCCTTCTCAAAACCGGCCGGTCAACGGCTCAATGAGCCACCTCCTCAGAAAGTTTGACCGTCTCCTTCCAGTCAGAAATGTCTTATTTTGATTACGACAGGTGAGACAGAAAAAAAAACAGACAACACAATTTTAGCTGTAAAGTAAAGTCACTGGAGAAGATATAGAGGCTTGAATTTAAAAATGCTTGTTTAACATTCAAATTCGCTTCCGCAATATTTTTTTTGCGTGGTGCACGTGAAATGTTTATTTAACTAACATTCCAGTATTTCTTATCAGACACCATGCAAGTGTCAATTCCATGTGTGAAATTTTGTCACTTTAGATCCCCCAGATTTCACTAAATTGCATCTGTGAGTGTCTAAATGTCAAAAATTTCCTGCGGGAACATGCCTAGCTTGCACATTTTGGGCACTCGCTTGGTGGTCACCCCAAAAACCCAGACTGTGGACTGTGCAGACCGTGCAGACCAGGGGGAAAATATGGCGTTACCCTCACTATTATTGACAGCTAACCCTAAACAGGCTACCCTGAATGTTATTTAGGCCTAATTCAGGCTAATCGAATTTTCATTTTACAGACAGTCTGCACAGTCTGCAGTCTGCATTTTTCAGTGGCCCCTCGCTTGGGTGCCTTTGGCACCAAAACCGTCTCCACTTTCCTTATAACCTGCTCCCCAAAAACATTTTGAGGAGGCTGAACATTGAAATTTTTACAAGATAATTCGTATATACATGTAATTAATATATAACTATCAATACAATGATTCTTTGTAGATTAAATGTTCGTTACAAGTTGAAGTACATGTAGATAAAATTCAAATGAACCAACAATATTACAGATGATACAACTGACATAACGGTAAAAGTTTAAAAGTGTAATGCTAAACTGACATGATCAACTTGTTTGTTGAGTTCGGGTTTCAAGCGCTCAATATGGAAGCTCTCCTTGATTTTGAGTTGATAAAAAGAAGAAGCATTATCAATAATTTTGAAGCAAGAAACATCACAATTATCCTGACAATTTTTAGAAAGTTAAGATGCTTGAAAATACATATAACAAAGCCGCAATTAACATTCGGCTATAGGCACGCTCTTAAGTTTTTTTTTATGCTCATCTGTTGTCCTGCAATCTTTGTTTTCACCCTGACTTTGGCACTGCTGGAATGCAAAAAATCATTGGCACTGAAAGACCTGCTTCGCCCGCTATTATGAATAACTATTATTGTCTCATAGGGTTATTTACAAAATTTAAGGTTATGATGCAGGACCTTAGTTTACTGGCCTAATAAAAAATCTTACAAAATCAGACCATTTGTATTTGTGAAAGCAAAGGCAACAGATTACGTCTGAGATATTCTTTACGCTCAGTTTTTGTGCAGTCAGGAAACACGAACTGCCGCTCAGCAGATTTGGCACATGAAATGTGACATTAAAATGTGTTGCATAAATGCTTCATTATTTTAACATCTACATTGCTGAGTGATGGTTAAATATAGGAACTTCCGCTATAGCCAGCCAGTTTCTAGATGAAGACCACTTTAATGCCTGGAGTTAAGAGCATTTCTCACCTTCCACAAGTCATCTCTGGAAAATCATTGTCCTTCTTATGGAGTCCTTGTAGTCTTGCCTGCAGTTTTGAATACCAAACCAGCCAATGATTTAGTTTATACCCATGACGTTGGTAACCATGTCTAGCAGCGGCAAATACCTGCCAGAGAGCCAAAATCAAAGTTGATTGACAGGCAGTCCAAGAGCTAAGAATAGTCTTACCTACTCTGAGCAAGAGGCTTTAAAGTTGTACCAGCTTCAAAACAAAAACACTTAACGCAGTAACAGGATGTGCAAACAGACACAACCACGATTTTGGCAATAGAACAATGCCATATTCTTATGTGCAGAACTTACTGTAGCACATATCTGAACAAAACTACATCAAAGTACATACTAATTACTAATGATAAAATGATCATTGGTAGTTTTGCAGTCATTTCGTGACCAAATCATGAGAAATTCAAGTAAAAAGGCCCATTTCATCATCATCATTATACTTTTATTCATTGGTGAGTAGGCTCTTCGCATGACCATGTCACATGACCTTGTCAATTATAAAAAAAAATGGTCGTGGTACAAAACACATGCCAAAAATGGAAAGAGCATGATTCAGGCCATTGACGTCAAAGTGCGTGATTTTAGAGCGGTTTCAACTTTGAAAATTGTAAAAGAATTGAGTGCTGGAGGCAAAGTTTGCCATCCAGCAGCTGTTTTCCATATAAATCTCCCTTAAGCTTAAGTTTTTAAGCATTAAAATCAATGTAAAATCTCTCGCCTAAATGTCAGCACTTGGCCTCAAAATTGACATTCTCACTAATTTCATCACGTTTCTTCTATTTCTGGCGTCTGGCATCTGTTTTTTGTACCACAACAACTTTTTTTTAGGATTCAGGCCCCATCCACAAATATCCAGACATTTTTGAATCTGCATTTTTTTCTTTCCGGATACGCCTTCTGTTCACACATATCTGGTGAATTTGCTGGCAAATCTGGAAGTTTTTGAATACACTCTCCAGAATGGAAATTTTTCAATCCGCTGTGAATCCAACTGTGTGGACGCTAAATTTATCCACAATTTTTTAATTCGGATGATGTAACAAGATCGAGCCTAGTTCCTTTCTCAAGATTACTGTCGCCTTGAGGAGTCCTGAGTCCAGATAGGCGTGGACAGGAAAATTTGATTTGAATTCGCTACGTGTGGATGGGAATATTTTTTAATCCGGAAAATAAAAGTTGCAGATTCAAAAATATCAGGATAAGTGTGGACAGGCTTCACACAAGGGTCACCGTTCTCACGTGACACGATCACGCAAAGGGCCTATTATTACCCCTTCAACGTATGGAATGATAAACGAGTTTTAAACTAAAACTTGCCACTCTCCCATGGCCACTGCCCAAATCCACCATCGTCGATCGTTGCCTTTTAGAGGTTTTTGCCGGTTTTGTAATATTAGCAACTTGTCTCTCTGTCGCTGGCACATAAGAAAGGAAAATTTTTCTCAGAGCTTGCGTGACAAACGGTACATTGACAAGAGCAATTCCAAGTGCTGTGCCTCCTGTGATTCCAACAACTACTTTGCCAAATTTGCTTGATTTCTTGGGGATCTTGTTGTCTTCTTGGAGCTCTATAAGATGGCTTTCGGAGTCCATTCCTCTAAAGAACACAGGACTGTTCAATTTGCACAATTGAGGGCAAATAAACGTAGCCAGAGCGTAACATAAAGAGGACTCTAAAGTATCGAAAAGAAACACGAGAAAGGAACGTTTTTGCTCTTTTGTGGAAAGTTCCCATTCCATTTAAGCCGCGATAACCTTTCTCAAGAATTCGCTTGTTGATTCTTCTGCAACTCAACTGCAATGGTGGGTCAGTGGCTTCTTCTGACTCGTGTAAGGGTGGGGAAGGGATTTGTGTTCGCGAATGATTTTTGCGTGAAGAACATAAGGTCATAAAAATCCGGAGTAGATTGCAGAATCCGGCCGAAAACAAAACCGAAGATTAAAAAAAACCCAAGAGATTCCTGCGTTTTCCGCTGTAAAGTCACAACTTTACCTAACGTGGGTGGCGTAATAGTGTTACAACACAGCCTCGCTTGCATGATAAGAAGTATTGTTGTGGGAGGAAGTGAACCGGTGTAAACCAGAGCTGGTGTTGTTGAAAGTTCACGCTCCTTCGCGTTATTGGGCTGTATTCAAGTTAATCATCGGGTGAAAATAGCAAAAGCAATAAATTACTAAAGGTGGAGTTTCTTTCCGGTTTTTAGAATTTTTAAATGAACAATTTTCAGGGGAGTAGGACTCAAAACACAGGGCAGTGATCACCAAGAATGGGGAGCATAGCGTGACAGGACAAAGTCAATTCATGCAAACACACAAAACTTCATCTCAAAAGTTTAATTAAACCAGAACTACTTTTACAAATGTTACAAACTATTACTTACAAACAATTTCAAGCATGCATTATGAGAAATCTTCCGTTACATATTGATAATAGAGTTTTACAATGCAATTAAAAAACCAAAGTTGAAATATTATTTACAAACTGTCGAAATATTTTGTGCTCTACCCCGAAGAGTCTTTTTTTTTTTTTTGGATCTACTTTTTTTGCTACCTATAACAATACGTTGTAGTGTGGTTACTAGTATTTAAAATTTTTCATTAACTAAGTTGTGAAAGTTAGGATCCAAATTTCACCTCAACTTTCCTGATTGGTTCATTTCATTCAAGAATTGGACCTCTTAGAAAACAAGACATTTTCTTTATCTTTTTTGTGATTGGTTAATTGAACAACAAAACTTCTTTTTGATTGGTTCATTTGGATCCGTAGATGACATCAGCAAAGTAGTTGAATATCAACTCAGCATTTTTTTGTGTTCCACCAAAGCCAATATTTACAAGAAAAATATACTCGATTGGCGCCTTTGAAACACGATCCTGTGCTATCAGTTTACAATGGACTTAAAAGACGTACAACTAAAAGAATGGAATTAAAGAAATTATCAGTACAAATTCAAGTCACTTAAGCATTGAAGAAGTGCAAGGAGCTGAGCTTTGAAATGTTTTACACAGAGACCATGGACACTTCAAAAAAGTTGTTTGGTTTACGAAATAGTTGGACATTTTTTCTTTGCGAAGCTATTTTTGGTAAGCTGGATTTTAAATGAAATCGCTTGTATGTCACAGTGTAATAAACTAAATTTACTGTCAAATTTGTTTGACTTTGTTGCTCTTGTATTGTTCATTCATCTGTTATGTTTGAACCTATAATAATTTTGTTATTTAAAAAGGCTTTCACGAATCCATGGTTCCTTTATATTCAAAGGGTTGAAATATTTAAACCTTCAGTTTTTCTCGTACTGATTTAGTAACCGTCCTAACTTCAAACTTTCAATTTCGTAAGCTAAAAAACGTCGAAATGAAACGACTGCGTGTTTTTATGGTTTAAGTTTATTCAAACTAAAACTTCGCAATTAATATGCTCCACTGATTTACGGAAGGCGGCTTTATTAGTTAACTTGTTATAACTGAGGTTTAAGTAGTTTAGTTTGCAATTACTGTGCTTTAGTGCTGCTGATAAATGCTCGGCTGCTTTATCAGTTAACTTGTTACCCTCGAGGTTTAAGAAGTTTAGTTTGCAATTACTGTGCTTTAGTGCTGCTGATAAATGCTCGGCTGCTTTATCAGTTAACTGGTTACGCATGAGGTTTAAGCTGTTTAGTTTGCAATTACTGTGCTTTAGTGCTGCTGATAAATACTCGGCTGCTTCTTCAGTTAACTTGTTACCATCGAGGTATAAGCTGTTTAGTTTGCATCCAGTATTTACAAGAAACTTTTGCACTTCTTTTGCACCCAATGAACCAAGATTATTCACCGCCAAATCCATACTCAAAACTCCCGAAGCATTTCCTAAGAAATGCGACACAGCAGCAAAGTCAACAGGCCCGAGTGAACAGCGACTAAAATCTACGGCGTCAAAGCCAATTTGCTCAATTTTGTTTTGTAACACTGCCTGCTGTTTTTCATCATCAATCTCGTACAAACACTTACATAAGTTCAGTGTTAGCTGTTTGTCTTCATAAGCTGGCCAAAAGGTCAGCGTTGTTTCCTTCTCAGTCGATATAGGAAGCAGTTTGATAAAAATGTCGCTGTTTGAGCTCTCTGTTTCTGGATCAGGCTCGAGTAATCCAGCCACAAACTGCAGCACCATTTGCCATGCACCATCGTTAATGTGTTCTGACACAAAGTTTTCGAGTTCCCTTTTATTCAAGGACTCCACAACATTTTTTGCAGCGAAGAATTCTTGCAGTGTCAAATGTGTAAAGCAATATTGGGCTTTCGGCGGCTCATTATAACGGGATTCTGCGTCTGGCAATCTGTGAAGAAGTCCACAATCTTCCAGTCCAATGACTTTGCTTGACTCAAAGAGCAATCTTCCTTGTTTTATTCCCTCAAAAGCAATTTCTCCCAGCCTCTTGAGAATTTCTTTGTCATCATCTGGGAGCTCGTTAAACGGCAAGTACATGTACACTTTGAGAATCAGGTTACCTTGAGCACTGCTTTGCCGGTTGTGCTTAAAGAAGAGAATCTTTACAACCATCGTGTAAATCTCAGTCATTCTTGTAGGGAGCCGAGTGTGTGCTGTATCCCTGACAATTTCCCAAAGACAAGAACAAATGAGAAAACAGTTCACTGGGATGTAGCACAATGAAAACAGGTTCATGTTCGACTTAATGTGTCCCCAAATTTTGTCCTTTGCGTCGCGAACTCCTTGTGTAAACTTCTCGACATAGTCTTCAACCTTTTCGGACGTAAATCCCAGGATTTCGACTGTTCTATCAAAGTTCACATCTTCAACACAGGTCACTGCCGTTGGTCTTGTTGTTGTGACTATGTTAAGACCACGAAGAAGTTGTCCTCCCGCTAGTTTGTTAAACAAAGCGGAAATAGGCATCTTCTCCTCCAAGCCATTCTTGTAACATGTGTGGTCTTTCCCAGCGATATCCTCTTTCG
>NC_090883.1:35802476-35812476 GCF_036669925.1 Montipora capricornis
GATTTCTAACTATGTTTAAAGTCCGTAACTTGGGGCGCTTTCCATTTGACAGAACTGACCGGCCAGACCAGGTATTTGGAAGGACAACCTCTACAGCGCCATCAAATTAACACACATCGAGGATAATATATACTTCTCCGGAAGAATGCGAGGGATTATCATGCAAGTGTTCCTTCAAATTGTTGCATTTTCTTTGCAAACTGACTGGTCTGGCCGGACAGTTCTGACAAAAGGAAAAGTGCCCTTGGTCTCTGTTCGACCTAAAGGCATCAAACTTGTACGGACGGCCAGTCTCAATATGATGGTGTGAATTTATCGTTTAGTTCAAATTTGAAACTCGCCCCAGTTCCCTGCGCAATTCCGCGATGGCCTATAAAACTGCTCGACCGCCATTCTAGCATTCCGTAGAGGCAGGTGGGATTTTAAGCGACAAAGCCGCGAAAGGAGCCTGTGCTAGTACGCCTGGAGAGCGATGCGTCTCGGAAACGCTTTCAAGGCAGCAAAAAGCAAATAACGGTGATTCCTTCGTAACAAGCTGGATGAGGGGATTTCGCCTTTCGTTACAGTGGCAATAGTAGGTAGTTTACGGAAGGACGTTCACGGCGGCTACGAGAACGCCACAAAATAATACGATTAATGAACTGAAAAAAAGGCCCTGCACGCCTTGCACTCGCGTTTTGCTTTTTTACACATTTTTTTTTGCCGTCTTCGTCCTGACAACGACGTGAATTGACCAAATTTAAGCGGGTTGTGTAGAGGACGTGAGAACCTGACGAAACATTTTAAATTTACATCCCAAACAACCATACCCCTCATGCCAATGTTGAATCACACTTTCCATTCCGAACGACTCATAGAAGATATCACGAAAATGCTACAATAAACGGGAAATAAAACTTTTAGGCAAAGTTCTCGTTGGCGTCGTCTTCGTCCATGCGTACGATCCCTAATATTGGCTCTAACACACCAAAGAGTTGTGGCGATGGAAGCATTGAAGAAAGGTTTTGGCGGGAAAAATTTCTTGTCATTGCAAATCTTAAAGTGCCCTTATCGAAATGTTGTTCATTTTCCCATCTGAATCTAAGTACTCGGAATACCTCAAAGGTATCCGAGTTCTAATCTCGGTTGACCTTTTTGGGTGCAGCAAAATGCAAAATAGGATTAGTGCACGGGGATTTTATTGGTTAAAAGCTATGCGCGATAACCCCTTGTTAAAGGTAAAGTCTCTGTTACGAGCCTAGAAAGGCTCCCCAAGGGATAGGTTGTAATTGAAAATACAAACACCATCCAGATGCAAAACAAACTTGTGAATAAACGAACCTAAAATCTCGCAAAGGGTAAACATGAGGAACACAAAAGCGAACGAAAGAAACCTTAAGGAGAAACCTCGTGGGAACGGTGAGCATGCGCTTTTTGACATTTTGCAAGTTAACCGCTGTTAAAATGAACCGTCTTGCACATATTGCGTATTTTACAGATTGACAGCGCCGTACATTGCGTTGCGTATTTTACAACAAGCCAAACATCGTAATCAAATAGAATAGATAATTTTACGTTTGATAAAATGACCCTAACGTGCAATTAAACATTTTTACAAACGTTTCTTGAACTTATTAACATTATCAGCGTCTAAGAAATTATTCGGCCAAGCATTTCTAGCTGTCAATATATCTATTCAAAAAAGAATACTATTTGTTCGTCCATATCTTACATTTATTAGGGAGCTTGAACGAATGAGTACGACGACGGCTACAAGGGCTTCATTTAAAAATACAAGTTCGCGTTATTCATATCACTGCGAAACTCTTTCTTGTCATTTCGCGTTAAAAATGCGTAGTAACTGTCCAGGAATTAAACTGGTATGAGTGGGTTGGAAGCGTAGAGAGAGAACTGAAAATTTATCGTCATGTGCTAACGTCCTCCACAAAACTTAAAAGTTGAATTTGGTCACTTCACGTAGTCATTATGGAGTTTAAGAAACCACGACGGCTACGGGGACGAAAACGTCACTTCAAAATATGTTCAAAAATGCGTGCCGCACGTGCAGCACGATCATTTTTGTTCTTTCAACCAATATTACTGCTTTTTGGGGTTGTCGATGCCGAAGCCGTTGTCGTTTCTTAAACTCCCTGTTTAGAAGATGACGGCAAAGAAATGTACCAAAATGTAAAACGCACGTGCAGAGCGTGCAGAGCCACTGTTTTTGCTCACTAAAGTTATTGTTTTGTAGCGTCGTCGTTGCTGTCGGCGTCGTCGTTTCGTAAGCTCCCTATTAGAGGATCTAGTACGGCCGTTGGAAAAGGATGGATTATTTTCCAAGTTAACTTCACGTGGGTCACACGCCTGCGGGTCGTGTATATGTCGGTCACAGGCAAACATACCGGAAAATTTCCCATGGATAACTTACAATGCCAGACCAATTGTTTAGTAACCATTGACGTAAAAAATGAATTGCAATTTCTACGCAAAAACGCTCCATTCAACGGCGCTAAATGTTACGTTTGAGCCATATTTTAGTACGACTAAAACTAAATTTTAGTGACTGGAAACCAGCTAAAAATACCTTTCAATGGAACATTTCGGGTATCTACGCTAATGTTGGGACGTTCTCTGAACGTTTCAGGAAATGAGAAACATCGCGTTGCGAATAGCAGTTTGATGAGATTATGTTATTTCTTTCACCGCCACCCGCCACCCGTTACCCGTTACCCGTTACCCGCCAGCCATGGTAAAGTGCTGCCGGTATTTAAGTCTAAGCACCCATTTCAAATAGCGCTGATAAAAAGTCTAAGCACCCATTTTAAAACGGTTAGCTTTCAATAACTGTGATTTAGGGTTAGTCTGCAGTCTGCGGTCTGACAGCTCCCAAGTCTTAAAGAATGAGATGCCGGAAATGGCACCATAGGCACAAGTGTCGTGTGTTTCTTTTGCCGGAGGGCCAAAAACTTTTAGAGGGATCCGGGGGCATGCTCCCCCGGAAAATGTTTGGAATTTGAACGTCTCAAGTCGCTGGAATTCGCCATTTTGGTTTTTTCATGCTGCTTGCTAAGAGAGCCCATGTTGTTATGGTCAGCATGAGCTAACATATCGCCCTAGACGTCGTATATTAACGGGTGAAACTTCTGCAGAAACAAAAAAAAATGGTCGCACCCGAACAGATAGAGCATTGGCCGAAATTCTGTGTCATTGAGGGAACGAATTCAGAATTCGTGAGCAATCCTGAAAGCTTAAAAGGTAGAGTTACCTACCAGAAAATCGTATCGGCGTAAGAACGTGAGATGCATCGAAATGCGTGAGAGTCACGATCAATGCGTTAGACCTGAGGGCCCGGGGGGGGGGGGGGGACTCCCATATAGAACAGACGGGGATGCTCGTTGGAAAGTTTGAATTTAACCCCTAAAGGAGACCATCTGGGCGTGGCTCAAGCGTTTTGTGACCCCTAAAGGAGACCAATCTGGGTGTGGCTTAACCAAATTTTCACCCCTAAAAACAAGTTAAAAGAACATTTGACTTCTGTTTCTTTTTGCGTAATTCTGTGTTTCTTCGCGGAACCCTAAACGAGACCTTAGCGGCTAAAATATTGTCGCTTTGCCCGGAACACCCTAAGCGAGACCAAAATCCAAAATTTTGCACCCCCAAGCGAGACGACGAGAATCCCCGTCTGTTTCATAGTACACATACAGCAAAGTATAGTTGAGGAGGGGGTGGAAAATGATCCGATGGAGACGAGTTACGGTGGCAAGAGTTCATCGGACTGCCGCATGTCAGTTCGCAAGAGAGTTAGTAAAGAAGATACAGGAAAGTATAGTTGAGGAGGCGATGGGAAATGTCGGCAAACGGACTCCATCGGATGCAATGGAGACGGTTTGCCGTGGCAAGAATCCATCGGACTGCCGCGAGTCTGTAATAACATTATATGAAAATTACTCTGCGGCGATCACAGTTTCCATACAATCGCCGCCATGCGATCAATACAATGATAAATGTACTTTATTACTCAGGCGATTCAACCGAGTAGATTTTTGGCCTAGTAATTGTGTGACCGAGTGAAAAGAAAACGTTCAATTTATCAAATATCCTAATTTTACTTCCAAAGGTTGACGATGGCTTCGGTACACTGGTTCAGTGGCATTGCCAGCGCACACCGAGCCGGACATTCAGCGAAGAAGTTCTTGCTGGGGTAGTGATAATTTTTTGGGTTTGTTGAAAAACATCCTTCAATGTTGTTTTCACTTACTTATTTTCATAAATAAATAAGATATCAGTTACCGGTATTCCGAATTAATCACAATTTCAATTAGAAAAGCAAATGAAAGTTTTCATCCAGGGAAAGGCTCTCGTTCACGCAGTTTATCTTTGTCTTCTTCACTGAACTCTGAGTGGATTTGACTGAAAAGCTAATAATTCATTAGTGTGGGAGACTGGATGACAAGAATTTCTGTCACAATCGGAAATTGAATGCAGACCTGGATTTGTGAAAATCTTGTTCAGCTTCATGCTTTCAAGAACGAGGTATATGTGTCGAGTGCAATGTTTCGTGATGTTGACTTTCGCCTCATGTCTTAAAGAACGACTAAAGTTACATGTGTAGCGCGCTTGTATTGCCTCATGGCTTTAAGAACGACATATATTTCACGTTTAGCGTGCGCTTGTTTCGCCTCGTGGCTGAGAGATATTAGGGAGTTCAAGCACGCGCGTTTTTGAGACGCGGACGGTAACCGGAAGAGAATATTTCGCGTGCCAGGACAGTGGTATTTCCCAGATTTTTATACTAATCATTTCTGATGAAGAAAGATACTTGGCAATGTAAATGTGGTTGTGTGAAAAATAATCAAAAGGGAAAACAACTCACTTTCGGTTGCCGTCCGCGTCTCAAAAACGCGCGTGCTTAAGCTCCCTAATATTTTCTGTCACGCGCGAACTGACTTCCGAGAGTCCGATTGACTCTTGCCAGGAAGAGCTGTCTCCATCGGATCCGATCGAGTCTGTTTGCCAACTTTTTCAACCCCTCTTGCTCCTGTTAACCCCTTACTTCTGGTACCACTGATCAAGCGCCATGCACCCATTTCCGGTTCCGGTCGCGATCGGACTCAATCCGCCTGCGAGTGAAGACAACGCGACTCAGGTCGAGTGTATTAGACATGTATGGAAGGAGGTTATTCGACCTTCATCTACTCGTTTGATAAAATCAATTTATTTTTTAATTTTCTTTCTGGTGTGTTCGGGCTGGATATCCAGGAACGTCAAGGCCGAAGATTCAATGATTCACTGCTTCAAGAGCGGCCAACCATGTGAAGAGGGATCGGACCAGTTAAAAGCACAGCTCACTTTATTGGATGAGCCCAGCCTCCCAAACCCTTTCAGGTCATCGCTTATTCGGATGTCAACAAAGCCAATTGTGATAAACATTGTTGACCCAGACGACGACAAGCGCATTGATACAGAACTATAAACATACTGTTGTCGCCGCGTTGATACAGAACTATCAACTTTTATTTGGATTTTCTAGTTGTTTCAGTTAACTTGAAATATACGCTCCTCTATAATAAACGCCTCTTATCTATTTGGCACCCACCGTTACACCACAAACATTCAATACTCCCCCCGGGCGTTCATTAGATCATTTACGGTATCAACGGAAATCATAGACGCTCTTCGCCGACTTTTTTTCTGAGAGAGCGGGCGGCTGTACACAGGCTAGAAATTGGAAGGAAAGGAAAGGAATTTTATTTAAGTGTCTAGTCGTTCTAGCGCTGGAGCGCTAATTGGGGACACCATAAACTGAAATTAACAATGAAAGTAAATCAGGTCAAATGTTGGTTTTTGAGGAGAGGGAAAACCGGAGTACCCGGAGAAAACCTGTTGGTGCAGAGTAGAGAACCAACAAACTCAACCCACATATGACGCCGAGTCTGGGAATCAAACCCGGGCCGCATTGGTGGGAGGCGAGTGGTCTCACCACTGCGCCATCCCTGCACCCCTAAGGCCCTAACCATTTCACTTATGATAGAGCCAAGTTATATTTTGAGGTGACGTTTTCGTCGACCGTGAAATGGTTAGGGTTAGCTTGCAGTTAATCGGGAGTTTTATACTAAACCACGACCGCTACGCCAACGATAACGCCACAAAACAAGAATAGGGAGTTTAAAATCTACGCCGGCGACGGTAGACGAAAACCTTACCTCAAAATATAACTTGGCTCTATCATAAGTCTTTAGCGATTATTCAGTCTCGTTCACGTACTACAATTGCCACATTCATTTCCATAAAAGGTCAAACGCAGGTATAATGGCTGGTAACCGATATCCAGTGAACCAATAAGAAAGCTAGAATTGCAAGAGGAAAAATGATCGTGCTGCAAGTGTGGCACGCATTTTAGCACAAAATTCTGCGCATAAGCTGCACAAAGGTCGGTTTACACGGTACGATTTGTCTCCCGGTTTTGTCGGGCCGATAAATCATACCGTGTAAATTGTGTAAAAACGTGTCATTTTTCCTCAAAAGACCTTCCTGTTGTCCTTTTAGCATCCGTCATTTTGGAAGCTTTTTAAAATTTTAAAAGTATTTATGCGCATTACTCACTCGCATACCCTTTGATTGACATGGCGGTTTCTCTCGGAGTGTCGGTCCGACTTCAAAACATCTGTTGCACTGAATCGGACCGATTTCATTTCCATGAAGCGGAGGTTCATCGGCCATCAGTGTAAACCGGCCTTAACAACGACGCGAAATCACCAAATTTGAGGTTTTGATGACAACGTAAGCATGCTTATTTATCCTTACTCATCCTTACTTATTCTCACTTATTCTGAGACGCAATACCCAAGGGCTTAGAGGTATAAATAAGTTGTACCAACCTCGTGTGAGCACTACAAACTATGGCAAAAACTCGTTTAAATTCACTGCTACTAAATGCTGGAATATCTTAACTGATAAACTTAGAACCGCGCCTAGCGTAACTAATTTTAAGAAGAATATCAAGTCATATATATTTTAGTTTTTATTATGTCTTATTTTATTGTACATACTTTTGTTTAGTTTTATCGTAATATTATAATCTAAGCTATTGTAATTTAATATCGTTGTTATTGTGTAGTTTGCATTGTTATTTTAGATTACATTCGGAGATACTAGCATATTTCTTTGCTACTCTAAAAAAAATCCGAATCGAAATAAAGTTATGTATGTATATGCATGTATGCAACAGAGAATCCTTCATTCTTTATTTTAACTTTGAAACCGCTCGTACCAACGTATTTTTAGGATACTTCGCCCACATTGTAACACGTGAACGAAATGGAATAATCACCAAAGAATTACAGTAGTTTAAAGTAATATTATGAGGTGACATTTTCGTCAACTTCGCCGTCGTAGATCTTGAAATTAGGGAGTTTAAAAGCCTAGTTTTCATATGTCGGGAAAATCCCAGACGATTGGGGATTTCGCAGTTTCCCGACCATCCCAGATTTTGCCGACTAATGAAAACCATAAATCGTACACATCCCCGATAATCTGGGATGGTCAGGGACTAATCGGGAAGATAGAAAGCGTTTCTATTTTCCCGACGTGTCCCAGATATTTGCGTTCGTCGGCGATCATTCCCGACATATGAAAACTCAAATTTGTACTTTCAGGGACGCCGCAGGGACGTCGGCGATGGTTTTTAGCTTGTTACCAATCCTCTAAATTGCGTGTTTCAATTTTTGGCGCATTTTCCATTTTCCGCCAAAGTCACTATCGGGAGAATCTAGAACAAGCCTCTGACGGTTTTCCGATATGTCGGCAAAATCTGGGACTGTCGGAAAACTGCGAAATCCCCGATCGTCTGGGATTTTCCCGACATATGAAAACTAGGCTTTAACCAAAAACAACGGCTACGGCAACACAACGCCACAAAGCATGGAAGAATATCATTGGTTAAAAAAGGAAAAATAATCGTGCTGCACGTGCAGCACGAATTTCCGTGCATTTGTGCATTTTTGCCGCACTCCACAAAACAACAACGTGAAATTACGGGGACAGCTATTATTAGAGTTATTTTCACAGAGTTATGTCGTAGAGTTAGAGTTAAGTTTCCAAAATCCTGAATTCAAGAATTTGGACTGCCAAAATCCTGAATTCAAGATTTTGGACTTCCAAAATCTTGAATTCAGGATTTTGGCAGTCGTTAACTCTAACTCTAAGTCATAACTCTACTGAAATAACTCTATTGATAGTTAACCTCTGAAATTACCAAATTTAGGTTTTGACGACATATTATATATGAGCATATAATCATGAATCATTCATTTTCTATTTTTCCTCAACCATTTGTACCAATCCAGTTAAGGGATAGTTCGCCCGTATTGTATAACGAGAACAAGACGGAATAATTGCGAAATACTTGCGATAGCGCTAAGTTATATTTTGGTGTGATGTTTACGTTGCCGTTACCGTTACCGTCGTCTTATTGGGGAGTTTAAGCAAAGACGACGATAACGGCAACGTAAACATCGTTACCGTTACCGTCGTCTTATTGGGGAGTTTAAGCAAAGACGACGATAACGGCAACGTAAACATCGTTACCGTTACCGTCGTCTTATTGGGGAGTTTAAGCAAAGACGACGATAACGGCAACGTAAACATCGTTACCGTTACCGTCGTCTTATTGGGGAGTTTAAGCAAAGACGACGGTAACGGCAACGTAAACATCGTTACCGTTACCGTCGTCTTATTGGGGAGTTTAAGCAAAGACGACGATAACGGCAAACGTAAACATCGTTACCGTTACCGTCGTCTTATTGGGGAGTTTAAGCAAAGACGACGATAACGGCAACGTAAACATCGTTACCGTTACCGTCGTCTTATTGGGGAGTTTAAGCAAAGACGACGGTAACGGCAACGTAAACATCGTTACCGTTACCGTCGTCTTATTGGGGAGTTTAAGCAAAGACGACGATAACGGCAACGTAAACATCGTTACCGTTACCGTCGTCTTATTGGGGAGTTTAAGCAAAGACGACGGTAACGGCAACGTAAACATCGTTACCGTTACCGTCGTCTTATTGGGGAGTTTAAGCAAAGACGACGGTAACGGCAACGTAAACATCGTTACCGTTACCGTCGTCTTATTGGGGAGTTTAAGCAAAGACGACGGTAACGGCAACGTAAACATCGTTACCGTTACCGTCGTCTTATTGGGGAGTTTAAGCAAAGACGACGATAATGGCAAACGTAAACATCGTTACCGTTACCGTCGTCTTATTGGGGAGTTTAAGCAAAGACGACGATAACGGCAACGTAAACATCGTTACCGTTACCGTCGTCTTATTGGGGAGTTTAAGCAAAGACGACGGTAACGGCAACGTAAACATCGTTACCGTTACCGTCGTCTTATTGGGGAGTTTAAGCAAAGACGACGATAACGGCAACGTAAACATCGTTACCGTTACCGTCGTCTTATTGGGGAGTTTAAGCAAAGACGACGGTAACGGCAACGTAAACATCGTTACCGTTACCGTCGTCTTATTGGGGAGTTTAAGCAAAGACGACGATAACGGCAACGTAAACATCGTTACCGTTACCGTCGTCTTATTGGGGAGTTTAAGCAAAGACGACGGTAACGGCAACGTAAACATCGTTACCGTTACCGTCGTCTTATTGGGGAGTTTAAGCAAAGACGACGGTAACGGCAAACGTAAACATCGTTACCGTTACCGTCGTCTTATTGGGGAGTTTAAGCAAAGACGACGGTAACGGCAACGTAAACATCGTTACCGTTACCGTCGTCTTATTGGGGAGTTTAAGCAAAGACGACGATAACGGCAACGTAAACATCGTTACCGTTACCGTCGTCTTATTGGGGAGTTTAAGCAAAGACGACGATAACGGCAACGTAAACATCGTTACCGTTACCGTCGTCTTATTGGGGAGTTTAAGCAAAGACGACGGTAACGGCAACGTAAACATCGTTACCGTTACCGTCGTCTTATTGGGGAGTTTAAGCAAAGACGACGGTAAC
>NC_090883.1:35817476-35819976 GCF_036669925.1 Montipora capricornis
GTGGATGTATCCCGTCACTGGTGATTGGTCAAATTGCAGGCCTTCCCGTCAAGAAACCGTGAGATACTACCACGCGGCGAAAAAGTGTGTAACTAACAAATTTACTTACTTTTCAGTGGACTACATTGAAATCCCCAATGATATTAAACATAGCCTTCGAGATTCACACAAGAGGTATCTCACGAGCGAGTTTGGGTTGACGTTCGACTAAGACCTGACACTGCGTTCCTAGCTGCGAAAATAAAGCTTTTTGCGAGGATCTTCGTTTTGTAGTTTGAGGGGGGCATTTCTACAAAACGAAGACCCTATCGATTTTATTGTTTTAGCGCCGAACAATGCGTTTTAGCACGTTTTAACGGTTCTTAAATTAATTGAAATTCAACTTTTCGTTTTTGGGTCTCCCTTTTTGGGTCTTCAGTCTTCGGTATTCGGTCTTCGTTTTGTAGGCACCCCCCGTTGGGAGCTGGTCACTTTCAAGTTCATATTGGTTGCGGTTGCTTTAGGGAGTTAACAGTACTGTTAAATCAAGTTCTATTGTTCAGTGTTCCCCTAGGGATTCAAAACACCAGAGAGTTAACATTGGTCGCGGTCACACTTAGAGAAACGCAGTGTAACACAAGTGTTGACACTAAACCAGTGTCCACTCTCTGGTGTTTTAAATCCCTAGGGGAACACTGAACAACAGAACTTGCTTTAACACTAGTGTTAACTCCCTAATGCGACCGCAACCACTAGAGTAGTTTCAACACCAACATAAATGTAGTTCAAATCATAGTTAATAGAGGGGACTGGTTTTGAAGCTCGGCAAACATCAAAGGAGCAAACAAAGGATGCCAAGATTTTGGTTGGAAAGTCCACGACCGTGCACAGTCTTTTGCTTTGCGGTCATACACTTTGCATGAATTACGTAACCAACACTTTTCTATTGGTTATTTCCTCAATACGGACTAAATAGCTATTGTGTTTTCTGCACTGTCAAGGCCAAAAAAGAGAACAAAAACCTACAACAAAGAAATTTGTCGGGTTTCATAACCATTCCCCTCTATTAACTATGTTCAAATATATGACAGCACCTCCCATTTGTGGTTCTTATCTGAGGAGACTACAGATTGTTAGGGCGCGTTCGATTGACCGTATTCCGGAACAGGAATAAACGGAATAGAAGTTAGAAATCCTGCGTTTTGACGGAGATTCACATTTATTTAAACTTGTCAAACACCTGTTAAAATGCTATTTTAAACATATCTTTATTATTTAGATCACCTTTGTAATGTGAATGTGTGATCTGTTGACTTGAACTCAACTTAGAAATTGTCGATGAAAAGTTTAATTTTACGGAGCTGTGTTACCAAAGCATAGTTAATGCAATGGTTATGAAACTCCACAAGTCTTCTTGTTACTCTTGTCAAAACGCCAGACATAGCGTTTTAAATCATCACTCCACACATTTGTTTTCCGGTCAATTGAGCGCACCCTTAGTATTCTGTACTTTCTCAAATCCCATAAAAACGATGCCTATGCAATTTTTTTAGAGGGGGAGGGGGGGGGGGGGGTGTAAAAGAGGTGCATAATGGGATTTGAGAAAGTAGTGAATGGTTGGGTGGGAGATTAATCCTCCACCTCCCGCACTGTACTGTAGTCCAATGCACGACCAACTGAGCACATTGCTTGGACCAACACTCCGTACCTTTAGATACCTTAGGAGGACTCACTGCCATTGTACTGACATCTGCCTTTCAAGTTACAACATTCCCACTGTTCAAAAAGCGTTGGTGCAAAAGTTTCTATTTCAGTTTAGTGAGATCAAGTTAATACAGACTGAATTCAGCCGCCTGAATCACTTTCTTAATCTCTTCACCTACAGAAGAACAACTTCAGTATAATACAATTTTTGGCAACCTACGTTTGAAAAATCCCAAACAATTTGTCAGTACTTAGAGCCAAATTATGACCACGGTCCATACATACCCGTTCAGCATACTCAGACGCAATCTGCGAAATTTCCTCCGATTGAAGTCCAACTATTGATCCAACTTTACTGGATGATAGTTCACCCTTAAAATAAATAATACCGGTAATCATTTGATTATTGTTCACAGAAAATGAACGTTATCTACACAAATGAATCCCCTCACTGCCTTACCTCTTTTCCTTCCATAACAGAAATTCCCTTCAGCAATGATTTTAGACGTTTCTGGAACAAACAAAAATATGACAACATTGTTTGGGAAAAACTAAAACTTCGGTACGGCTACATTATGAAATTTCAAGCAATTGGATTTTTTTCAAATCAAGATAACACTAAATGTAATAATTGTTCTTTATAAAATACCAAAAATAGCGGTGTGCAAAACACGTGTCAACGTGTCACAGTGATTCAGATCGGAGGAGCACATGTAGTTGTGAAGTGTCTCTGTTCGGTGGTAGATCGAGCTAGAGTATCCACCAGAGACGGATTTAAACTAGTAGCAACCATATGCAACCCTAGCTGTCAGCATTT
>NC_090883.1:35829976-35834976 GCF_036669925.1 Montipora capricornis
TTGATCACGTGAGTGAAAACCAAGAATAGGTTAACCTTTTAAGGGGTTTCCAAGTGGACCTAAACTGTTGGTATTGACATGTCATAAAGAAAAGTAAACTATTTCCACATTTAAGTGCCTATGAAGTGAAAAATATCTTTTGCTTTCTATTTTGGAATACCTTCTTTCGTTCCAGAGATATTCAAGTTTTTTGTTTAAAAAATGACGTCACAAAAATGGGCCATTTCCGAGTTCCTGATAGTCTTTGTTTCGAAGTGAGTCTTGGTGCTCAACTATTGTAAGGGAAGTGTCATGCATGAGTTTGATTTGCATAAATTAGAATACGCAACTCACTTACATTTGAATGGTTATGCACCAGGACTCGTTCTGAAACAGAGACATGCAGCAACTCGGAAATGGGCCATTGCAAATGACTCTACTGAATCACAAAATTGACAATATCTCCAGAAATATTGGATGGGTGTTGTTCAAACTTGGCAACAGTCATCCACATCAAGTAAGACTAAAAACTTATACCCTCTTGCTGTTGCAATGGAAACCGTTTCTTGCTGCAGCATTTATTTAACTCACAATTGATTTGGTCATTCACTGTCATGACGAGGCATGTACACTGTCAGTAAGCTTATACAGAGATGTAAAACACTATGCACAGCACATGCATTTCAAGTCTGACCATCTGCCTGTACTTATCTGTTCAAAATCCAAGATATTTGCTTCATTGCAGAAAGGGACTGGAAACAAGACTGTTGCCATGGTACTTTGTGCCTTATCTAAATGTACATTACTGGTGCCAAGTTTGAATATCATTACTCCAATATTTTCAGAGATATTCTCAATTTTGTGATTCATTTCAGTCATTTTGCAATGTTTGTGACATCACCAATTTTTAACAACAACTCTAATATCTCTGGAACGAAAGAAGGAATTCCAAAATAGAAAACACCATTCTTCATCATTTTCAAAGGTCTTCAAAATAAGCAAAAGATATTTTT
This sequence comes from Montipora capricornis, assembly GCF_036669925.1. Lineage (NCBI taxonomy): Eukaryota > Metazoa > Cnidaria > Anthozoa > Scleractinia > Acroporidae > Montipora > Montipora capricornis. The sequence goes on from NC_090883.1 coordinate 35,830,969, forward strand.
TACATCAATGGCACTTTAAAACTCACTAACAAACAGCAAAGACTCTTCCATATTCCCACTTGCTGAAATACACATGTTCAAACTTTTTTACAATTCATATAAGAAAAAAAGAGAAGTTGATTCAGTTTTAAAAAGTGACCAATGTCTGTTTTTTTTTAAAGAAACATTCCATGAACTAGACTAAACTGATTGGAGATGACAACTTTGAAAAAAAGAATTTGTCACAATGACTTGCAAAATCCCATTACCTGAACAACTGAAAAAATGGTAATACTCTACCTCTACATGCATAACTTCAGTTCTTGCAAAATCCTTCTCATCAAAATACACGCTTGTGGCAACTTGACAACTTAATATACTAATTTTACAAGCCAAAATATTGTAAGTTACACTCACCAGTTGGACTTTTTTTATCCTTGAGTAGTTTGTCGAATGTGTATAGGATCTGGTAAGTTCTTTGTTACTCACTTATGCCTAGGATTGACCCAGATGCACACCCAATTTTGAGATCCAACACCTTCATACTCTAAAATGCAAATCATAAAGCCCTGAAAATTAGATGCCGTGCACTCAGCTTCTACCATTGTCTTTTAAACACTTTTCTTAATGCAGGGTTTTCAATAACTTTTCAAGCATATGCTTTGGGGCTAATCAAGGTAAGAAGCTGTCACTCCTGTCTTTTTAATACAAAAGTTTCCCTTACCAAACCAACCTTATTTTTAACCTGGTTTGAATCTGTTTGAATGCTATTTTAACTATTTGCACACTAGTTTAAGGTCATCATACTCTATTTTAATCCGATTTTGCGAAAATTAAAAAATAGTGCCATGTATTAAAATGCAGTTAAATAGAAGTTAAACACTAGTTAATGACCACTGATAGAATGAGTTCAGCTATTTGTAATCTATTTCTCAGAATAATAGGTTCCAAATAGGTATTTGCAATCTATTTATACACCACACGTTTCAAAATAGTTTAAAATATGCTATTTAAATACTAATTACAAGGCAACTACGAAAAAGTTGATGACTTAAAAAGTGGTTGTGAAATATTCTTTACAAAATAGTAATAAAATAGTCTACTTAAAATCTATTTCAAATGTATGGCATTCATAAATCTCCTAAATAGGAATAAAATAGTCTATTTAAAACTAGTTTGAACTTGAAAGGAGTATTTGAAAGGTATTTTCAAATGGCTGAGTATACTCGAATCATTAAAATTTTTCAAACAAATTTTTAATAACCTATTTAATACCTATTTAAAATGGACAGCCATTATAAAGCTTCAAAATAGGGATAAAATAGTCTATTTATAACTATTTCAAATTGGAAAGAATAATTTAAAGGTATTTTCGAATTGCTGAGTATACACTTGAATCATGATAATGAGCTTGATGCTGGAATAATTTTTCATGTGAGTGAATACAGTCTGTATTTGAATGCAAGAAATCTGAAGGTCAAAAAAGTCCGGCCTTCCAGGCCTTAAGATTCAAGCCAGGCTTGACCAGGCTTTTTTGAATTTCCAGGCCAAAAATGTTCAAGTCTTCAAGATTACGGACATTGACTGCAATTTAGTGTAACAGTGTCTGAATAGTGACCAGTGACCTTAACCAAACCCTGTGGGCTCAATTGAACTGTCTCTCAAGTAACAATCTTGATGGTGTCTTGCAAAATACGATAATGTTATGGTTTAACGGCCAATTATCGTTAATGTAGCAACGTAAACATTATATTATATCTCACACTTGAACATGAATATTATATTGACTGTTCCTAAATTTGACACCTGAGACTAAACCTTTGCACGATTATTCTTAGATGTACAGAGTCTCTGATAAAAGAGCTATGTAAATGATTTAAGCTAGTCCATCTCATTCTAGGATGCTAAAGTACAGCTGGGATTTTATGGGAATCTTTACGAATTCCACTCAATGATTCAACTTGAGGGTCACTTGAGTGAGTTGAAATTCATGAGAATTTTGTGCAATAGTGCTGAATGTGCCAGTGAGACAATAATCAAAGTTTAAGTGCCCTTTTAGGATTTGATTTCATCTGGTGCCTTGAAAAAATGAGCTTTAACTTCAACCTTCAATACATGTATAACAAGGTTTGGTCTTATTCAAAGCATGCCATTGTGAATGCGATATTCTTTGAGTTAATTCACTGTTAGTAATATATTACTTTGCTTAAACAATGTCCTTTATCTGTACACGGAGAAATGAAAAAGAATTTAAAGCTTTTATTCTGATGTAGTCTATAGATTGTGACATTAATATCATCAACGGATTACCTTGTTTGATGCTCTCATAATCGGCCTCATTACAAAAGGAACATGATGCAATACTCTTGAAAATTAAACACTCCAATTCAGTACTTAAGCCTTTCAATGAACTCCGGTATATTTCAAATCTTGCCCATTTGTTGAATCCGTGGAAAGATTGTCATCCTCCGCCATCTTGAATATCAGAGAGACCGGACTGGAAACTAGTGAGCCCTTTTCGTGTTGGTCAGCAGTCAGTGGTAACCAGTTATAATAGGGGATACATGAAGTACCTAGGTAACCAGTCCAGCTCTTACAGATTTTGAGCGGTTTTATTCAAACGATCTACGATCAATCTTTCGTGCATGGTGACGATATTTTGGTTAGTTTTACTCTTTAAATCCTGATCCAGGCAAGGAAATGCTTACAACAACTCAAGTAAAACGGTAAGCGTTAACTTTAAGCGAATAACATTTGATTTGATGCCTTATTGTCTTTAAAATGAGGAACTGTTTACCTGTATGTATTTTCAATGCACACCTTCGAGTCAATTTGTGAAGCAAGGATACTCAATTTGGCTTAAATGCTATAATCCTGTGAAAAAATTGGTAAACCTTTAATGAAGAATAATAAAGTTTTAGAGCAAATGGTGAAGCGAATGATTTGGAAAACAAGTGCTCTCGCTTCATACCGCAAGTTGTATGTATACGATTGACAAATGATTTGATTCCTCGTAAAAATGCTAAATGCTGTCACTTTAACTATTGTAATCAATGCAGAAAATGCCTGAGAAAGCTGTTATTGACGTTTGTAAGTAAAGAGATCCAAATTTCTGAGTTTACTCTTCACACACTTTAGTTGTAATAGAAATGATCAGTGATTTAGAGGAATCACTGCATGCATCATTGAAGTATAATAATACTGTATTTTTTAAAGTAGCCATGAAAGAGTATATTAAGAGACAATTCCTGAAAAAAAATCTAAGGTCCTCTACAGCAGACAAAAATTCTTAGCAGCCAATTGTCTCCTCAACCAGTTATGGTTTGATGTATTTAAGGATCTCTCTTTGCAGACTTGCTTTAGTTCTGTGTTTTATCTGAAACGTTTAAAAGCTTTTTTCGTATTTAAATTTAAAACAATAGTCAAGATTTGGGTTGGCGAGGAAATCTGTGAAATCTATAACTAACGTATATATGTGGGAGCTACTGATAGCAGACAAAGCAACGAATCTCTTGTTTCTGCATACAATCAGCCATATCAAGATTCTAAGCTATTTGTATTGGAATAGGTTTTAAATAGCTATAAGTTATTAAAATAGCTGCAGGAATAGGTAACAGTAATATACAATATTCTTCTGTGTTTTTATGGTGCTTATTTAAAACCTATTTGAAAAATTAAGTTTTAACCTGTTTTTAACCTAGTTTAGAGCTATTCTTATTAGAATAGGTTTTAAATAGCTGTAGAATAGGTTTTAAATATACAATATTCTTTTGTGTTTTAATTATGTGCTTTAATTAAAGCACATTAATTTTGAAAAATGGGTTTTAACCTGTTTTTCACCTAGTTTGATGCTATTTTGGTTGAAATAGGCTGAAAATAGTTATAAAATAGAAAAAAATAGCTGCAGAATAGGTTTTAAATATACAGTATTCTTCTGTGTTTTTATGATGCTTTAGCTAAAACCTATTTAAAAAGGTGATTTTAAACTGTTTTTCACCTATTTTGAAGCCGTTTTATTTGAACTAGCTT
>NC_090883.1:35839976-35847476 GCF_036669925.1 Montipora capricornis
AATAAAAGTTGCAGATTCAAAAATATCAGGATAAGTGTGGACAGGCTTCACACAAGGGTCACCGTTCTCACGTGACACGATCACGCAAAGGGCCTATTATTACGCCTTCAACGTATGGAATGATAAACGAGTTTTAAACTAAAACTTGCCACTCTCCCATGGCCACTGCCCAAATCCACCATCGTCGATCGTTGCCTTTTAGAGGTTTTTGCCGGTTTTGTAATATTAGCAACTTGTCTCTCTGTCGCTGGCACATAAGAAAGGAAAATTTTTATCAGAGCTTGCGTGACAAACGGTACATTGACAAGAACAATTCCAAGTGCTGTGCCTCCTGTGATTCCAACAACTACTTTGCCAAATTTGCTTGATTTCTTGGGGATCTTGTTGTCTTCTTGGAGCTCTATAAGATGGCTTTCGGAGTCCATTCCTCTAAAGAACACAGGACTGTTCAATTTGCACAATTAAGGGCAAATAAACGTAGCCAGAGCGTAACATAAAGAGGACTCCAAAGTATCGAAAAGAAACATGAAAAAGGAACGTTTTTGCTCTTTTGTGGAAAGTTCCCATTCCATTTAAGCCGCGATAACCTTTCTCAAGAATTCGCTTGTTGATTCTTCTGCAACTCAACTGCAATGGTGGGTCAGTGGCTTCTTCTGACTCGTGTAAGGGTGGGGAAGGGATTTGTGTTCGCGAATGATTTTTGCGTGAAGAACATAAGGTCATAAAAATCTGGAGTAGATTGCAGAATCCGGCCGAAAACAAAACCGAAGATTAAAAAAAAACCACGAGATTCCTGCGTTTTCCGCTGTAAAGTCACAACTTTGCCTAACGTGGGTGGCGTAATAGTGTTACAACACAGCCTCGCTTGCATGATAAGAAGTATTGTTGAGGGAGGAAGTGAACCAGTGTTCACAGAGCAGAGCTGCAGAGCTGGTATTGTTGAAAGTTCACGCTCCTTCGCGTTATTGGGCTGTATTCAAGTTAATCATCGGGTGAAAATAGCAAAAGCAATAAATTACTAAAGGTGGAGTTTCTTTCCGGTTTTTAGAATTTTTAAATGAACAATTTTCAGGGGAGTAGGACTCAAAACACAGGGCAGTGATCACCAAGAATGGGGAGCATAGCGTGACAGGACAAAGTCAATTCATGCAAACACACAAAACTTCATCTCAAAAGTTTAATTAAACCAGAACTACTTTTACAAATGTTACAAACTATTACTTACAAACAATTTCAAGCATGCATTATGAGAAATCTTCTGTTACATATTGATAATAGAGTTTTACAATGCAATTAAAAAACCAAAGTTGAAATATTATTTACAAACTGTCGAAATATTTTGTGCTCTACCCCGAAGGGTCTTTTTTTTTTTGGATCTACTTTTTTTACTACCTATAACACTACGTTGTAGTGTGGTTACTAGTATTTAAAATTTTTCATTAACTAAAAAAATGTGAAAGTTGTGAAAGTTAGGATCCAAATTTCACCTCAACTTTCCTGATTGGTTCATTTCATTCAAGAATTGGACCTCTTAGAAAACAAGACATTTTCTTTATCTTTTTTGTGATTGGTTAATTGAACAACAAAACTTCTTTTTGATTGGTTCATTTGGATCCGTAGATGACATCAGCAAAGTAGTTGAATATCAACTCAGCATTTTTTTGTTTTCCACCAAAGCCAATATTTACAAGAAAAATATACTCGATTGGCGCTTTTGAAACACGATCCTGTGCTATCAGTTTACAATGGACTTAAAAGAAGTACAACTAAAAGAATGGAACTAAAGAAATTATCAGTACAAATTCAAGTCACTTAAGCATTGAATAATCAAAGGTTCATTGGGAAGAAGTGCAAGGAGCTGAGCTTTGAAATGTTTTACACAGAGACCATGGACACTTCAAAAAAGTTGTTTGGTTTACGAAATAGTTGGACATTTTTTCTTTGCGAAGCTATTTTTGGTAAGCTGGATTTTAAATGAAATCGCTTGTATGTCACAGTGTAATAAACTAAATTTACTGTCAAATTTGTTTGACTTTGTTGCTCTTGTATTGTTCATTCATCTGTTATGTTTGAACCTATAATAATTTTGTTATTTAAAAAGGCTTTCACGAATCCATGGTCCCTTTATATTCAAAGGGTTGAAATATTTAAACCTTCAGTTTTTCTCATACTGATTTAGTAACCGTCCTAACTTCAAACTTTCAATTTCGTAAGCTAAAAAACGTCGAAATGAAACGACTGCGTGTTTTTAGGGTTAAGTTTATTCAAACTAAAACTTCGCAATTAATATGCTTCACTGATTTACGGAAGGCGACCGCGGCTTTTAAAGTTATATTGTTAAATCCGAGGTTTAAGTAGTTTAGTTTGCAATTACTGTGCTTTAGTGCTGCTGATAAATGCTCGGCTGCTTTATCAGTTAACTTGTTACGCTCGAGGTTTAAGCTGTTTACTTTGCAATTACTGTGCTTTAGTGCTGCTGATAAATGCTCGGCTCCTTCATCAGTTAACTTGTTATTCCTGAGGTTTAAGCTGTTTAGTTTGCAATTACTGTCCTGTAGTGCTGCTGATAAATGCTCGGCTGCTTCATCAGTTAACTCGTTACCCATGAGGTATAAGCTGTTTAGTTTACAATTACTGTGCTTTAGTGCTGCTGATAAATGCTCGGCTGCTTCATCAGTTAACTTGTTACCCCAGAGGTTTAAGCTGTTTAGTTTGCATCCAGTATTGACAAGAAACTTTTGCACTTCTTTTGCACCCAATGAACCAAGATCATTGTCCCCTAAATCCATAATCAAAACTCCCGAAGCATTTTCTAAGAAATGCGAGACAGCAGCAAAGTCAACAGGCCCGAGTAAACATTCATTAAAATCTACGGCGTTAAAGCCAATTTGCTCAATTTTGTTTTGTAACACTGCCTGCTGTTTTTCATCATCAATCTCGTACAAACACTTACATAAGTTCAGTGCTAGCTGTTTGTCTTTTTTAGCTGGCCAACAGGTCAGTGTTTTTGTCTCTGGTAACGAGTCATCATTCATCAGTTCCTTAGTCGACGTAGGAAGTAGTTTGATAAAAATGTCGCTGTTTGAGCTCTCTGTTTCTGGATCAGGCTCGAGTAATCCAGCCACAAACTGCAGCACCATTTGCCATGCACCATCGTTAATGTGTTCTGACACAAAGTTTTCGAGTTCCCTTTTATTCAAGGACTCCACAACATTTTTTGCAGCGAAGAATTCTTGCAGTGTCAAATGTGTAAAGCAATATTGGGCTTTCGGCGGCTCATTAAAACGGGATTTGGCGTCTGGCAATCTGTGAAGAAGTCCACAATCTTCCAAACCACTGACTTCGCTTGACTCAAACAGCAATCTTCCTTGTTTTACTCCCTCAAAAGCAATTTCTCCCAGTCTCTTGAAAATTTCTTTGTGATCATTTGGGAGCTTGTTAAACGGCAAGTACATGTAATCTTTGAGATTACCTTGAGCGTTGCTTGGCCGATTGTGTTTAAAAAAGAAAATCTTTACAACCATCCTGTAAATATCAGTCATTCTTGTCGGCAGGGTGTGTGCTGTATCAGTGAGACTGAAAATTTCCATAAGACAAGAACAAATAAGAAAACAGTTCACTGGGATGTAGCACAATGAAAACAGGTTCATGTTCGACTTAATGTGTCCCCAAATTTTGTCCTTTGCGTCGCGAACTCCTTGTGTAAACTTCTCGACATAGTCTTCAACCTTTTCGGACGTAAATCCCAGGATTTCGACTGTTCTATCAAAGTTCACATCTTCAACACAGGTCACTGCCGTTGGTCTTGTTGTTGTGACTATGTTTAGACCACGAATAAGTTGTCCTCCCGCTAGTTTGTTAAACAAAGCGGAAATAGGCATCTTCTCCTCCAAGCCATTCTTGTAACATGTGTGGTCTTTCCCAGCGATATCCTCTTTCGCAGAAAATTCATCGACTCCGTCAAAAATAAAAAGAACTCGGCTTGGGTATGTAATAACAAAATTCCACATAGAATCACACAACTGCTCAACTGTTTCTCCTTTAGCCAACAGTTCACGGAGATTAAGCAATAGATTGCTTGTAAAGCGCCTGAATTTCAGGAGGAACACAACAACAATGTGTTTTTTGTCATCTTGATCTCCATTAAAGGCTTCACCAGATGCCCACATTCGAAGGATTTTAGTGCTTAGCAATGTCTTTCCTATGCCAGGACGTCCAACAACAAGGACATTCTTGTGTTGTTTGTCAATGAGATCGTCTGGCGTGGCGTACAGACGGTCCTTAGAATTGGGCGGGTATTGTTTGAGCTGCTCGCTTCTGTTTTGCGCGAAGACATGAAAAGCTCTGCCTTCATGGATTGCCACATTGACATAAATTTGATCAGTTTTTAGATCATTGGGTTTTGGGCCTTCGCCTGGCTTCCGTCGAAAAGGTTGCTTCAAGTCATGGAGTTGCTCCGTGGAATTTAAGCAATCATCCTTCATTTTTTTAATGGCTTCTGTCAGTACAAGTTGCTCTCGAGCGAGTTCTTCCGCTTCACCCGTATTCAGTGATGAAGGAGCATTTTGGACAGTGACGGCTTCCTGCACTGCAGGTTGACAACCACTTTCTACCTCAGTTAACGGTATTTCTTCTTGAGGTGTTTCCTGTTGTTGATCCGAGTTCGATCTCAAATGATCAGCATAAAACTGTCGATTGTCCATAAAAGTTCTTCCTTTCTTAGCTCGTGATAAGATCCAGACAATCTCCACTAAAGCAAAAAATGCGAAAATGCCGTTAACGACTGTCACAGCATTGATCCAGAAGGTCTTATTCGCTGCTCTCTGACTGAAACATTTGTAAAGTGTTGATTGTGTCTGGTTCGTAGATAGATCCCCCGAATCATTACCTTTTTCAACACGACAGGTAAAATCTGTGGGAAAGTGCCCGGGATAAAATAGGTCAGTTTCCAGGAAGACAATGAAAATGATTCCCAGAGCAAATTTTGCGGCAAGTTGAGATAAATACGAGACGAAAAGCCGACGCCTTCGGCTTGGATTCCTCCGCTCTCCTTCGGCATCTTCGTGACCGCCCTCGAGTCTATTAACTGTTGACTTGACGTACTGCGAGTATACGAGGGAAACAATGGAAATCGCGGAGAAATTAAAAATGATGAAGGCGTAGGGAGGAATGCCGAGTTTGTTGATTTTCTTTTGGTACTGGTCGAAGCACTTTCTTCGGATGAAACCCTTGTCGCTGCCGGTTTTCACAACGCAGTCAAAGTCGAACCTGGGTTCACTGATTTCCAACTCTGAAAATATCCCAGTCGCTGCCAAACCAACAAAAATCCAAAGTAAGACTGCTACAAAACTAAGGCTGTTAAAAGTTTTGGGAGTTAACGCCTCTCTTAAATCCATTTCGATCGTGTTTGATCGTTTCGAGTTTGCTTCTGATCTGGGTGTGGTGTAGAAGTGGCGTCGTTATAAGGCCAAGATTGACAGCAAAGGATTTAATTAATCTTTCTAAATAAGGCATGGCTTGGCACTCAATCACTTCATAAAAGATGTCCAATGACCCGCACTGACCTCACTGGGAGCTAAAAACAAAACTAGTTGCCAAGGCGTCAGTCATGAAAGATCTTTGGAACAAAATCAGTAGTGGGTTATTTTGAAAGTGAAAATAACTAATACTAGTAGTAATCAAAGATTAGGAGTGCGTTCTCCGCCTGTGATAATAGTTGTCTGTTGCTGAAATCATTACTGTGAACGGCGGAGGTGTTACAGACATATAACATACTGACAAAGTCCACTATTGTTCTGTGGGTTTTGATTTCCTTGCTTTATTTAATGCGATTCGATATGACCTTTGATGACACGTTGCGTGACGGCTCCAGTTTCGGTAAACTAGCAAATTCATGTTATTAAACGTCACATTTTCACTTTTACTGGTAATGTTTCAGCATGAAGGCTGATTTCTAAAAAGAATACTTGTGTTACATCTAGTACTCCGGGTATTCTGAGCTGGAAGCACAAATATCAGCTAACATCTGTAACCTTTGCTTTCGCGTTTCCGGCCCGTTTATCCGTGGTTTATGTTAACAAACTCCCGGAAAAACTCCGTGCGACTGGCAATAATTATTATTTCCGCTGATGAATAAAATAAGTCAGCATTTACATTGCTCTTCCTTAGTTCTGGCTTACTCTTATAGGTCTTGGCTTCAGAGTACTCTTCCATCGATTCAATTTCGACCTTCGCTGAGTACAGACTAAACAATTTGTGGCCACTGGAACTATATATTAAAGGCAACAAATGTAATCAAAATATAGCCAATGAAATATGGCTGTTCCCACGCGTACGGTTAACATACCAAAGCCAAGGCGATTTGTTGCAGCTGGAGCATCTCGCAAAAACCGACTCGAAATCCTAACTCGAAAATCCAACTCGAAATCCTAACTCGGGAGTTAATTTGTCTCATAATAAAGCTGAACTACTGTAATAAGACGCACGTATTTAATTTCGTAAACAATTTGCGTGACGCTACGGACACAGACTCGCCGGCGCGTGCTTTACAATGATAAAAATAAAAACTATTCCTTCCAGAAAAATCATGTAAATATTATCGGCGCATCTTACAAACTTCGAATGAAGATCTTGTTTTTTTTAACGGAGAGCACTTTACCGTTTGAATCAGCGAATTAAGCACGGTAGAACCGAAGATATGTTTTTTTTTTCGTGTATGCCGTGACATTGCACAATGCTCTCTCGCCGGCAAGGGCCTTAGAAAAGCAAACTTTTCCCTCGCCATTTCACATCGCTGTAATCAAAATTCAAGGTGTAAAAATAAGAAATATTTTAGCTTGTATTTTAAAGATAATTTGTGTTAGCAATATTCATCATATTATAGGCTTGTTAGGTCCCTGGGTGTTTTTCGAAAATCGCTAAGGTACATCTACCATGAAAACTCAAAACACGTCGTCTTTCTCTGGTTAAACAGAAAAATCCAGCGTATCGAGGCGTATTAATTAATCCTTTATACCACAAAGGTAATAAGCCGTTGGAGCAAGAAAATTCGGTCTTATTGTCAGATCAAGTGGGCGGTTGAAAAAGGCAAACAAAAAATCAGGTATGATCCTAAAATAGATTGGCGACGCGCTCATTCACAGGCGGTGAGCGGTGAAAGGAAAATGAAATGGAACGTCATCGCGGAATGTCATTACTTTTACTTGTAATTTATAAATGCAACCGACGAAGGGTTTAAATAAAGTTTGAACCTTCCAACACGTCCGACAAACAGCGAAGCACGAGGCAGAATGATAAAGCTTGAACCTTCCAACACATCCAACAAACAACGAAGTACGAGGCAAAATGTTTTGCGCAACGAAATTGTGACGTCATTCAAGTTGAAAACACGGGTCAGCTTTCGCTTGTGTGCACAGGGAACCTACACGATAACAGGCAACCCAGAAGATTAGGAATGTCGAACGCAAAAATTGTTTTTTTAATGTATTGTATGTTTTAACA
>NC_090883.1:35869976-35872476 GCF_036669925.1 Montipora capricornis
TTCTTGTCATTTCGCGTTAAAAATGCGTAGTAACTGTCCAGGAATTAAACTGGTATGAGTGGGTTGGAAGCGTAGAGAGAGAACTGAAAATTTATCGTCATGTGCTAACGTCCTCCACAAAACTTAAAGGTTGAATTTGGTCACTTCACGTAGTCATATTATGGAGTTTAAGAAACCACGACGGCTACGGGGACGAAAATGTCACTTCAAAATATGTTCAAAAATGCGTGCCGCACGTGCAGCACGATCATTTTTGTTCTTTCAACCAATATTACTGCTTTTTGGGGTTGTCGATGCCGAAGCCGTTGTCGTTTCTTAAACTCCCTGTTTAGGAGATGACGGCAAAGAAATGTACCAAAATGTAAAACGCATGGGTAATTTGTACTTACTTCTACACTTGTAGGTTACCGTTAAGAGATCCCTGTTTTACTACTCTTGAAACAACCCATCCCTTTAATAATGCTAACCGTAACCCTAATTACGACTAAAGGCACTGTTTAGGCTTGAGGTTAGTCCCTGTGATAGTTTTAGGTTTTCAAGTATTGCTGCTGAACTGTGACCTGCTTTTCCTTCATGCCCCGTGCGTGCGGCACACTTATAAGTTCACTGCGTGGAAGAGTATACCACGCTTAAAGTCTGATTGGTGCATCTTTCATGGGAAACTTTCATGCACGAGTTCATTGCAATTAAAATCGTTTCATATTTCCCTTCTTTTGAAGCAAACGTGTGTCTTCGTAAAAATCAAGATGGCTACCGAAGTAAAAGGGTAACAGCAATGGGAGATTTGATCATTTGGAAATTGTCCCTGCTTTATAGCCTTTCCAGAGTTGTGCATAGAGTGGTGCAAAGAAAACAATATACTTTCGTCTTCCGTGTCCAAAACCTGTGTGAAAACGCAGTCAGTTGGCAAAGACAAAGTGCCGCATCGGGAGATGGATCTCTTTCGCGATGCTCAAGAAATAAACTGCAATGGATAGCCTTCAATCCGCCAGAACACATATTAATTTTCTGACCGTAAACTTTTCTTGAAAAAATATTAGCCCTAGCTACCTGTGGCCGGAAAGTTTACAACTGCCTACAAGACAAGGGCTAACATCATCTCACCGCAGTTAACCATCGCCTAAACTTCGTCGACCCAGACAAACGAGCCCACAGCAGGGCATTGAAAAGACATGATGGGGAGTGAAACGAAGTATGCCTCGTACGGGAACATCCATGGATCTCTACCAAAGCTATTTACTTGGAAGTATCATTGAGCACGTTGCCGATCTCTACAAAGAGCGATAAATCGCAAAAATCCCTCTGAATGCACCGTTCGTGATCCTAAATACAGGAAAGGAAGAAAATATGCACTTTGCAGTGTCCCGGCCGCGAATTTTTAAGCAGACAGGAAGAACAATTTCACGATAAAAAAGAGCAGGTAGCCATTAAATTTCTTATGACAGTACTTTTATTTGGTTTGTTTGTTATGTTTGCGAATCTGAACCCTATTACAACGATTGCTTGAAACTCCACTTCTTGCGCTTATTCTAAAACTGAAAAATGGGTAAAATTGCAGGAAAAGTGCCGAAATTGCAGGAAAAAGTGTTCGATTTTCCGTATTTCAGACAGAAGTTCGACCGGCTTTTTTTAGGTCTATATAGTCTTAGAAAAAAAACCTCTAAAAGGAAAGAACAAAGAGCCACAGTCCCAAAGGACGTCTATTGTTATCGCTATTGTTTTCTTGAAACAAAGGAGTGTATGCATAATGAAGTAGGGACCTGTGCGGAAATCTTGCCATTACAACATCTGACGTCACGGCAGCCATGTTGTTGGAAAGAACAATAGGTAAAATATCTTTTGGGAATTTTACTCGATTATTATGCAAAACTTGAGATACATTTTTGTATGGTTATGACTAGAATTATACACACAAAACTATTGGAATATCCATTCTAGCCGCGACCATTTTAAGTTTTTTTGGCACCAGCATGGTCGACTTACACGTGAGTGCAATCAAAGAATTTGTGGTGTCCTTTAACCATTTGATATTAATATATTGAGCGAATGAGAACGTTGTGTAAGGCGGCTTGAAATCAATCTCTGGAGACACGAGTACCAATGATGTAATGGCTGTACAAGTGCGGGTGGACGAACAAAAGGAGCTAAGGAGAGATCTTTTGTTTTTGTCCACCAAAATGGCGGCGATGGTGTAACGTGAAAACCAACCATGCCCCAAGCATGTTAATTAATTAGGAATAGTTCATAAGTACCCCAGGGATATCTCAGTTTCCTGCGAGAAAATCACTCATGACAAGCTTTGCCCAGGAAAAAAATTATCAACAGGCGCCGTAAACTGATGCCGATGTGGGCAAGAGAAAGGTGTTTGGTTGATGACGTGAAATTTATTACACTGGAAGATAATTTAATAAACCAGACTCCTAGAATTCGCGAGGAACACGATATTAAACGTGAACTTACTCCAGCCGACGCGCGCGAGACAACGTAAAAATCAAAGCCG
>NC_090883.1:35887476-35897476 GCF_036669925.1 Montipora capricornis
ATCTTAACAGATCGCTTAGGTCCCGATATCTTGCTAGTGTTAACAATGAAAAGACAAGTTTTGCATCGTGAGCGCGCGCATTTGAAAATGCCGGGTTGCTCGTTGGTTTTGAGCGCGCTTCTAACTAAAAAGTTGCCTACGTTTTTGTCGCGTTTGAATGAAATAAGTGGAGGTTGCGAAAAGATTCTACCAGTCTCGGGATCATTTTGGAGTAGTTTAAAATTACTAAGAATGATGCTTTTGACTGCGTGATTATGAGGATGGAAAGTGAGGGTGAATGGAATTCTGTCATTCTTATCTTTCTGTGACGTTTGTAGTGACGACTGTCGATCAAATTGTTGGGCGCGATGATGGCCCGCTTTGACCACAGAGACAGGATAGCCACGTTTTTCGAAGAACTGGCACATCTCCTCTGATTTGCTGGAAAAATCGGAGTCATCACTACATAGACGTCGAAGTCTATGAATAAGGAATGGAGTTCTTGACATGTGATGGATGTGACGATGGATATAGCAAATAACTGTGTGAATCAGTAGGTTTGTAGTGCACACTAGTACATAGCACGTTGCCTCTAATAGAAACTTTGATATCTAGGAAAGCCAATGAAGTTTCCGAAATTTCCCAGGTATATTTAAGAGCCGGATGAAAAGAGTTGACGGAGGTTATAAATTGATCGAGTTCTTCTCTGCTGGATGAAATAGCGCCGATGCAGTCGTGGATGTAGCGGCCGTAGAGTTCAGGTTTGGGGCCGTTGTACTGATTAAAAAATTGGTGTTCAACATAGCCTACAAAAAGATTGGCATAGCTAGGTCCCATTCTTGTGCCCATCGCTACACCATTAATTTGTTTGTAATAGTTGCCGGCGAATGAAAAACAGTTAAGCGTTAAAACTAGTTCGGCAAGGCGGAGGAGCGTTTCCGAGCTTGGTTCTTTGACAGTGCGTTGATCGAAAAAGTGTTTAAGTGCTTGAAGACCTTCGCTGTTAGGAATGACTGTGTATAGAGATGTAATGTCCATGGTGAAAATAAGTTTGTCTTGGCCGGAGAAATTGAAATCGCGGAAAATTTGTAGTGCGTGTGTACTGTCTTTAATGTATGATGGCAAAGATTTGACGATAGGCGTCATAATCCTGTCTAGTCGTTCTAGCTCTGGTAGGCTAATATAAAATTGGGGACACTGTAAACTGAAATCATAACAATTAACGCAAATCAAGTCAAACCAATACAAACCAATACATGCAACTTGCAGAGTAGAGAACCAAATATTACATGAAATTTTCGTGACACGTTAAATGACGCTTCAAAAAAATCGCAAAATTTAAGTGACGTGAACAATATGTGTGGCGAACATAACAGGACGCAAAAATTAAATGACTTACATTATGTCAATAACCAAGAAAGAACGAGTTTATTACCACTGAAACGTTTTTTTTTTCCGGTTCTGAGGCAATGTCTTGGTCATCCTCATTGCTATTGCTTTCAAACGCCTCTCCAGGCACAACTTCCTTTTTACCGTCTTCAAACTGTCCATTATTTATGACTGGTGGCTCCCTGTAATGCTGTTCCACTAGCTGCTTAACTCTCTCAATGGCTTCCATCTTCCTTGAAGATGTTTCCATCATAACTGTAGCCTCTACTGGAATTTCCAAGCCCCCTTATTTATGAATGTCGACCTTAAGCTATCGTTTTTGAAACCAATACATGCAACTTGCATTGTCACTTTTTCACTATAGCGCACAGGGGAGGGTTCATGTTTTGAGAGCGTGGAAAAAGGCGGGAGTAGAGGGTGTATTAACTGAAAAAGTATTACCGCCAGTGTATTATTGAAATGTAAATGTAAATTGCATATTACTCAAAAACCCGAAATTAAAGTGATTCAAAATATAAAATTTTCGCAATATCGCGAAATATGCCCACCTCGCGAAAATGTTATGTAATAAGGTAATCTGAGTCACAGAAAGGATTAATTTAACTCTATTATATTGCGTTTGTAATTATTTTTGCTATCCTGCCTAAATGTATAAACCCGGTTACACATGAGGCAGTATAATGAAAAATAGACAGTATTTAGTAGTGTTTGGGCTCTACTGTGACAAAAAGGTTAGTTCCAATATATATTCATTAAAATTGCTGAAATAAACGCCGTGCACTGTTGGCGATAAACTCCGACACACTGTTGTCAGAATACATTTATTCCCGGAGACGGTATGTCCCTTTGAGAAATGTTTAAAAAAAGGTTGTACGGGCTGCTTTGCTCTGCGTGGACTGCAACTTTTTAAAATTCGCGGGATGGTTTTGGACCACACATGCATTTGTAAATACTCACATGCCGGTGCACAGTGCATTACTATCCAATCAACAGAAGCTTTAAATTAAATTAAAATCTGCAAGGAAGTTTAATTAAACTTTTCTTGTTTTCAGTTCAGTGTTATTCTCTTTACTGTTTTTCCTTTGCCATCATATATATCATATATATCGGCGACATCTATCATGACAGAGGCTGCTTTTAGTAAGATGGCTAACCTCATTACCTCTTTCTTGGCTTCTGGGCTGCGCGGACAACAGCCATATATTCCTGTCACAGCGTTTTCACAGACCGATTTATTTTTAGTTTCAATTTCCCATGAATGAGAGTCCCGCAGGAGACGACGACCAATCACAAGCAAGTGAAGCAACTAACTTGGCGTCATAGCGCCACCGAAACGGAACTGCCTTGTGCTTTTTTTGCGGAAAAGGTATTCTAAAAATAGATCGGCGTGTAAAAATGCCGTATTAGGCTTAGTATGGGAGTTGCACGCAAGAACAAGACACGGCATTACGATATGGCCGTGTTTTCACGAGAGCTTTTTCAGGTCGCTTATCGAGTGACAACCGAAAATTCCGTGAAAACAGTTCCTTTCCCAACTCGCTTGAAGTTAAGCGAGTCGGCAAAATTCAATAGAATTCTCATTCAATTTAAGCCACGAAACCAGGTAGCTTAATTAAGCGAGTTGGCAATTACTTTCGGCCAATGAGGAGTCGCTTGTGGTTATTCAAATCGGAAATACAACAGGCGTGCTATTTTTATTACTTTTATTATTGCATGGGCAAGTGCTCTCTCCCCATTTAATTTTACCCGTGAAAACCGTGACGAATTATTTTGTAAGTCCCTTAACGAAATCTGCAAACAAACCACTTTCAGGAATGTTAGACTACGGCTGTCGTGAAAATACGGCCTATATTCCGTTTAATTACAAATGACAAAATATAATTAAAGTAAAATTGTTACAAACACAAGTACAGAAGTACGAAGTTTAGAAGTCAAGTTCTAAATATTGATGTCAGATTTCCATTGAAGAAGTTACTTCAAAGAACCATCCATGCAATCTTTTTGTAGGGCTCTTGACGAAAAAGCTTCCTTAGCAACCATTGTCTTTTTGAAGTTAAGTACCACCCCCCCCCCCCCCCCCCCCTCTCCTTAGAGTACTCATGTCTTGTCTTTGACCAAACTATAATGTAATGTAATCACGGAGCAAAATCAACACGTTCGGACTCTCTCAGGGCGTGGATTGATGGAACAGTTGCAAGTCTTATATCAGTGAGCACTGAATGAATACAAAATGAAACGTACTGTAAGTGGTTCTGAGAATAGTTTTTAGCGGATATCTGACAGTTCACCTTTAATGCACCATCCTCGCCCTGTTGATAGATTATGACACTACTGACAATTAGTGTCATATCTTGTTCATCATATGAGTGCATCCAAGATTTGAACATTATCCCATTGTTATCTGCGTGTGTAGAGGTTGATTGCAATATGATTGACCTATCATCTAGGCAAACATAAAGGGCACTTTCCATTTGAGTGGAAAAAAGCGGGGAACATTCCTGGTAAATGGAATAAGACAACTTTCCCTCAATCAAAACGGAACGAACCGAGACTGTTCCTTTTGCACGGAGTCGCTTTTTTCTTTCTTTCTTTCTTTCTTTCTTTAAGAGTTAACTGAATAGAGTGTAATGTGAAGTGCTAGATTTCAATCCCATATGAACCATGTGAGCGTTAGCCCTACTGATGGAAATGGGCCCACACAAGGACAGAGAAAAACTCTGACCAGGGTGGGAATTGAACCCACGACCTTCGGGTTAGATCTCCGCCGCTCCACCGACTGAGCTACAAGGTCAGACGGGAGCAGGCCGTGGGAACTGAAGATGTTAAAGTCACGGCAATGAACATGTACAAGTACAAGGAAAGGTTACGTTTATACAAACGTTGTTTCTTTAAGAGACTTGGTATTAACGAATTACTGTACAATAACAAACCTTTTCGCGGAAGTGTTAGTATTTGATCATGATGAGTTGACGCATCATGGTTTTCATCTGACCTCACGGGCAGCCATGTTGGTGAAATGTCTTTTGGGAATTTGATTATATTATTATGCAAGACTTATGGGGCCATATTTGTACACCAACATGACCGTCTCGTGACGTGATGCAAACCAAGAATAGAGCGTTTTCACTCACGTGACTAAAATAAATGCTAATTTGATGAAACAAAAGAAACTATTTGCATAAAAATAGAGTTCAATTCCCAGAGGATTAGTTTGGAACACCAACATGGCCGCCGTTTCTTTGTTTTGGAACACCAATTTGGCTGCGTTGACGTCATGTGAAAACGCTTTATAGAAGGGTCTGATTTACGCTCTGCTTTTGTTCGTATTCATTCAAGTACAACTGACAACTGATAATCAAAGATGGCGATCAACGTACAGCGGTAACTGGAGACGGAACCCCTAGAAGATATTTCCAGCGCGAGAAAAAGGTACGGGATATTTTCAAAAACGACAGACATCGCATAACATATTACGGACACAGTTCCATTAGGAGAGGGCTGGGGGGGGGGGGGGGCTATTGTACAAATTATCACAAAGCTCTGTATGCATAAATAAAAGCCATTTTAAAGTCTCACCCAATTTATCCGGCAAACTTGTTTTACTGGTTCATATTAGGGAGTTTAAGAAACCACGACGGCTAGGATGACGAAAACGTCACTACTTCAAAATATTAGTCTGAGTTATTCTAAGTGATTCATGATTATTCCATCTTGTTTAGATTCACTTGTTTAATATGGGCGAAATATCCTATCATGAACTGGATGCTACGGACAGCTTGGCGGGTCTTTTATATACCTGATCCGAAATAAATTTATGTCCATGAAACAAAAGAACAAAGCGAACATAACAACACCTAATTAGCAACGCCTAATCGGAATAACATTGGTTCTTTTGTCCTTTGCCATTTTGGTCATTTCAAGTTGTAATTTTGACGAGTGCGGGAGAGAAAATGGATAAAATTAAATGCGGGCCGCACGTGCAGCACGATCATTTATATTCCTTTAAAGGACGGTTCCTACTATTGTTATTGCGCACACGTTCTGCGCATCTCGAGATACTCGGATTTCCTATCGGTGATCCTTACTAATACAGGGATATTTTTGCACAGTTTGAAATTATGCAGAGAAAGTGGATCTTAGTAAGCATTATTGGTATCCAAAAAGAAAATTTGGGGCAACCATGCATTTTGCCGAGATAATTAAGCTTCAATTTGAGAAAGAACGCCATACATGGCTTTGTATTTTAAAGCTTTTTTCAAAGCTTGTTCATAAATTATCTTTGAAAAATGCCCCCCAATTTTTTTTTTTTTGGTTTCAATTACACAGTCATGTTAAGATCTACATTTCCCGCATAATCATAAACCGTGGCAAAAATAACTTTGAATTAGTAGGCACCGTCCTTAACCAATAATATTATTGCTTTTTGGCGTTGTCGTTGCCGAAGTCCCCGTGCCGTCGCCGTCATTTCTGACACCACCAATCTGTTATCGTCAGCAAGCAATGATTCGCTGATTGCAAAACTCTACCTTAGAGACACCATCCAAAACATTCCAGAAGAGAGTACCTTTCATAACATACCCCGATTTGAAATGTACCGACACAATAATGCTTTTTAATTTTTTTTAAGGGATATATAGGCACTAGAAATGCATGCACTTAATTAGATGCACTCATGTAGGGATATACTAAGGTATACAAGGGTACAAGGGCACACAAGGGTATGTAGGAGTATACAAGGGTATACAAGTGTTTACAAGGATATATAGGGGTTTACAAGGGTAGTCTAGGGTATCAAGAGGATAAGGAAAGTGAGCAGATTCCCAATACATGGGCCTCTTTCAATGATAGTCATTTTAAATCTAATTTTAGTTACGCAGCCTCTTTTAGAGAGACCCCTGATTTGCCAGTTGTAATGACGTAAAGAAACTTTAACCCTTTCACCGCCATAAATACCATTGACACTTGTAGATTTTACTCTGTCTAACGCCAGACGATTTTACTTGTCAATGGGGGAGCCCTCGGCGGTGGAAGTGTTAAATAAGCGCGGCATAATTCAACGAGAACTTAAAATACAAAAATTTGGTTTTATCAACGGAGTTGATAATGTAAATTGGCCACCGTACAGAGATTCTAAAAGCCGACGTTTCGAGCGTTAGCCCTTCGTCAGAGCGAATCGTAATGAAAATAACTCCTTGGTGAGTTTCTTCAAGCTTGGCATCGTCGTCTTGGGTCTCCTGTTAGAAATCTGTGGATTTAAAAATACTAGAGCACAAGGTAAGTGGTCGCAGCGGTTGAACAACAAATGAATGAAGGGGGTAGTTTCTAAAGAAACTGTGGTGCTGCGTCGTTGGTGTTATCAACGGAGTTGATAATGTAAATTGGCCACCGTACATAGATTCTAAAAGCTTATGTTTCATGGATTCGCTCTGACGATGGACTAACGCTCGAAACGTCGGCTTTTAGAATCTCTTTACGGTGGCCAATTTACATTATCAACTCCGTTGATAAAACCAAATTTTTGTATACTACTTCCCCACCGACGCAGCACCACAGTTTCTTTAGAAACTACCCCCTTCATTCGAGAACTTAAAATAGCTTTGCGAAACTAAAAATAGATTTTAAAAACTATGATGGGGCATGGGGATCCGTTCTCTTACCTAAACCTCTCTTGGGGCTATATAGAGGTATACAAGGGTATGTAGAGATATACTGAGGGTATATACGATTATTAATTACAAAATTCAATACACTATAATAAGGAATACATAAGGCTCTTACCCAGGCGCCGGCATAAAAGACAAGCCGCCCCAAACAAAAAAGGTCGAGCCAAATTTAAACTAGACGCTCCACGAGCGTAAACTGGGTTGCCTGAGGTACTTGTTACGCAAAAATAGAGGACACTGAGTTGGGTGGTGTTGAAGTGCAGCGTTCCAGTTAATTTTTTTTCAATTGGGAGGTCATTTAGACCATTTCAGGTGTCACCCTTAGGTTCACATGTTCTCACGTTGATTATGTCCCAGGGGCGAATCCGGAAATTCCAGAAAGAGGGGGCCGAAGAAATTACGTCGAGAGCGCACCCTCCTCTCCCCTCTCCCACATGCCCTCTATCCGAAAAATTCACGTTAGTGATGTATATCTATCGAGGCGAAATTTAGTTGAAATAAGGAAAGCTCTGAAACTGAACTAATCATTATCTTAGATAAAACCGCCTGATGCACGCTGTACCAGTTGAAAGTCGTTTGGTTACAGAAGCTCTTTGAACACTGTACAGGGAAAAAAGGGGGAGGCACGGCGCCCTCGCACCCCCCCCCCCCCTCCCCCCAACTATACGCAACAAAATAAATTCAGGATCAAACCCTTTTCTGAAGAATCTTTTCCTAAAATAATGAAGCAACTGATGGACTACAAGCTTTCTTTCAAAATAATTCTTGACTAACGAGAACAAGCTTTCTTTCATAGAAATCTTCACCGTCACACTTCCGATTATGTTTTACCTGAAGACTGTGCAGAGTTGAGTCCAAAATAAATGTAAATAGCCAGACAACTGAGATGCGACTTCACTAAACGCGTACAGATGCATTCAAGGCGTTCGTTTATTTAGAAACAAAGCTCACTCAGTTGATACGGAGATCAAATTGTTGTCGAAGTCCATTACTCGTTGCTTTTAAGATTCCAGGTATTTATTTTTCACCGCCTGTCTTGTTTATACAAGTGACTTTCCATTCTTGAGCTCCATAAGGGTATATTTTGTTTAAAGATCCACTAAAACGCCATTCGCGTTACAATGACTTTCGACGCCATTGCAGGTTAATTAAATATTCAACTGTGTCCACAGGATAAAATCTACGCATTTCTACTACTCTCTGAAGATACGCGCAGATGACTTTACCCACGAAGACACTACTTAGCAGGGGAGTGTCAGGAAAGACTTTTCCCGACACGGAAAAAAAAAAAAAAAGAAAAGGAAACGACTAAATAACACCCATTTTCCAACTGGTTTGCCATACTGGCAACCCAGTAATAAGTCGTGCCAGCTAAAAGAAAGTCGCGCCGCTAACACAAATAAAAACAAGAGTCACGCCTTAAGTAAAAAAGTCTCGCCAGAAAAATAAAAAAGTACACGCACTCGCAGGTGGGACTAACAGGGCTCCGCAGAAACTTTTTAGGGCGTGAATTCATGAGAAACTCGACGTATGGTGTGATCGAAGTGTAAGCCGTTTCATTAGTCCATCTTCGTGTCTCATTTCTAGCTAGTCGCTTAAATGTCGGAGACCACCACATCATCGTTTCTCGATAAACGTTTACTATCTTCGCTCTAAAATGTGTATTGAGTATTTTTAAGAAAAACCTGTATTTAGATGAGCGGAACTGCTCTGGTTGTGTTTATTTGTTACACACCATTATAAAACCGGAAGCGGTGAGTAAAACATGGCTGAACATTTTCTCTGTTTACCGTCTTTCGACTTCAAAGTTCTCTCTTGGAAATAAATGCACTCTCTTTCAACTTTGAAATGACATTTAAACCCGATAATATGTTTGATATATCGCAAAGAAAAGTTATTTCTGTGTGGACGCTTGTACGGCCGACAGTGTTTCCGGTCACGCTGACAGTGAACAAACATGGCATGATATATAATAGATAAATATGCATTTTATTGCTTTTCGGAAACCGTATTAAGAGGGACCAATTTATATAAGAAAATCGAAATGCACAAATACAAGGTGAAGCGTGACCAGACATAATGCTCGCGTTTTTAATTGAAAATATCGCTAAAATACCGGGTGACATAGCTCGACATTTCGGGCGCTTATCGATGTAATGCACCTATCAATGTAAATCCAGCCGGGGGTGGGGGACAATAGGCGGTGATTTGATTCCTGAGACTATCCCTCCTGTCGGGCTTTTGATCGCGAAGCCACCTTGGGGACGAGACATTTGACTTTGACCAAAAGAAGTCTGGTATCAATTCGAACGCGGTTACCAAATCTGTCCCTAAATCACGCTTCAGTTGGAGGTATGAAGTTTTTATTTGTTTTCCAACCTCGTTCCCAGGGCTTTTCTCCGCAAGCCCTGGGAACGAGGTTGTTTGTTTTCGTTGCCATCATCCGATACTTTAAACTGTTATCTGAGCAGATATTGCCTATTTCGAGAAAGTTCCCATCTGATTGAAATCGAATTCCACCACAAGGTCAGAGTATTTTACGAGTCTCTGCTCCGACCTGTTTCGACATACTGAACATATAAATCATGAAAATACCCAGTTTGAAATGTGTCACCACCAAACCACGACCGATTCAATGGCGGGCGAGTAAACACAGGACAACTTTTAACGCAACAACTTTATTCCACTGTCACAATCTGACATCCCCGCCCTCATAAACACTCCAATTTTGGGGGTTTTCTAACAGGAAGGTAACACAACGATTACAAAGGATCACATAGGCAAAACTTTGGCGAAAAAAACACTCACCGAGCTGTAGCGGTTACTTTGAACTTACAGCAATGAATATGTACAAGTACAAGGAAGGGT
This sequence comes from Montipora capricornis, assembly GCF_036669925.1. Taxonomy (NCBI): domain Eukaryota; kingdom Metazoa; phylum Cnidaria; class Anthozoa; order Scleractinia; family Acroporidae; genus Montipora; species Montipora capricornis. The sequence continues at coordinate 35,897,376 of NC_090883.1, forward strand.
TACGTTTTTACAAACGTTGGCCGTGTAGCACTCATATTTCAACAGACTTAACTATTAGAGTGTAATGTGAAGTGCTAGTTTTCTACCCATATGAACCATGT
>NC_090883.1:35902476-35909976 GCF_036669925.1 Montipora capricornis
TAGCGAAGCCCCGCGCGCTCGGAGCACCCATCGACGCGAGAAATTTTGGTTTTAGCTATGACGTCATCGACCTACGGGAAATTGACTCAGAGAGCCTTCCGCAGGGTAGGCATTTTGACACGTATGCGTTGCCCCATGGTCGGGAATTTGACATGTCCGCCATCTTAGAACACCGAGAGAACCTGGAGATGAGTTATCCTCGACCTTGGTTTTGAAGAGACTTCTCTGGTTTTCCCGATTTTTCTGGGCACCATGGGTGAAAGAGAGGTAAGCGAATCTGTCTCCAGGGGCGGATCCCTACCGGTTTCCACCGTTTTAGAAGGTCTCAATTGGGTTTAACCGTTAGCCGTAAAAGGGCCAAAAATGTAACCGTTAGGCGTAAAAAAACTTAAAATTTAACCGTTAGCCGTAAAACAAATTGAAAACTGTTAACCGTAAGAAAAGGGATATTTTTGCAATTTTTGGCACTTAAAAGGTCACCGGATGAGCAAATAGTTTGCTGGGAAGTTCTTAGAAGGTGACGTTCAGCTATCCATTTTTGCAATGAAGATATCATTCACTAAAATTTTCGGACACTTCAATTTTCAGCTAAGATATCCGAACAGATCAAATTCTTCTAGGTGACAAAAACATCTCTTTATACAACCTTTATACATTACAAAGAGCCTAGAAATGGTTCTCGACGGCTTTTGGCTTAATTCTCTCGTTGGGTACCCTTGATTAATGACAAAAATGGTTTTTCACAAGTTTTCTCCCTTGCCTCGCTGGCTTCACTTTGATCAGTGTCACGCTGCATCCGGTAGCTTCACGTTATTTCCGAGCTGACAACCTGCACCAAATCAAACTACTCGTATTCACCAATACGTTATCCGTTCTCATGAGCCCTCCAGACTTCAATTGGCTGCAGATGCATTTAGAAATAATACTTCTTTTGTTCCGTACTTAGCAAATTTGAATACCAAAAGTAACCATCAGTCCTTGCGCTTCTAACCGTCCCAAAATGTATCACCCTACTTCTGCGCGACATGGTAGGCCGAGTAAACGCTTCAAAGAGCGTCTTGAATTTAAGGCCCTGTTTACAAGCAGGTAGGGTAACCCTACTGCTAGGGTCAAAGATAGCCTGGGTTTACAAGCAAAATTTCACAGATAAGGTTACCCTACCACCCGGGACAACTTTGCGTGCCTTGTAACCGCCAGCATCACAAACTAAATGGGAACCGCTAAAAAGTTGTCCCGGGTAGGTGAGTTGTCCCTAGCAGATCGTTTACAAGGCAGCTAGGGTTACCCTAGCGCCAGGGTAAAGTTTTAAGCAAGTTTTTTTCCTCATTGCAGATGAGGTCCGTACTGGTACATACAGACAACTGTTCCACCCAGAACAGTTGATAACTGGTAAAGAAGATGCTGCTAACAACTATGCTCGAGGACATTACACAATTGGAAAGGAAGCTATTGATATTGTCCTTGACAGGATCAGAAAGTTGGTAGGTGATACTTAACCCATTCGCACCTCAAACGCCCTTGGTCGCCCCCAGTTGATGAGTGTGGCGTTAGACAGAGTGAAATCTGTTAGGTCAGTCTCGCTCCCAGGGCTCAGTGGATTAAAGTTTCCTTATTAGTAGAGATTTTTTTACCCAAGACGTATGTAGTGTCGAGATATTTTTAGTTGCATTGTGTGACATTTAGTAAGAAGAGTGATTTGCGTTATGTGATCTTTTTTTTTTTGTTGTGATTTCAATGTAGACAATAGAACCAATTAATCAGTCAATATATCATCGCTGTCAAGGATTTAGCGTGTGTCGCACGTCAGAGATAAAAGTAAATCAACTAAGAAATATTTTCTGCTACTACTTGTATCAATAAATCGGGACGAGATCAGTTATCAATAAGAATAAAAAACCGTGAAGTTTGCGAAGTACAGCCTGGTATTCTTTGACATTCGCAACAGTAGTCCAGGAAAAAAGGTAGCAGTGAACCAAAGGGAAGAATGCGAAGAACTTTCACTTAAGAAGAGTTTCTCTCTGCACTTGTCGTTTGGAATCTCTAATTTTTTTTCATTATTCGTTTGTATTTCTGTAGGCTGACCAGTGCACTGGCCTTCAAGGATTTCTCATCTTCCATTCCTTCGGTGGTGGAACTGGCTCTGGTTTTACATCTCTGCTTATGGAACGTCTGTCTGTTGACTACGGCAAGAAATCCAAATTGGAGTTCTCTATCTACCCAGCACCTCAGATTGCTACAGCTGTAGTGGAACCATACAACTCCATTCTGACCACTCACACCACCTTGGAACACTCTGACTGCGCCTTCATGGTTGACAATGAAGCCATCTATGATATTTGCCGTCGTAACTTGGACATTGAAAGGCCAACTTACACCAATTTGAACCGCCTGATAGGTCAGATTGTATCATCCATCACTGCTTCGCTGCGATTCGATGGTGCACTTAACGTTGACTTGACTGAGTTTCAGGTACCTGTCAATCACTCGCTGTTCTTTCTGATACTAAAAGATTAATTGCCTCTAACCTTCATTTTTGTGGTAATTGCAGACCAACTTGGTGCCCTACCCCCGTATTCACTTCCCATTGGCTACTTATGCGCCTGTCATCTCTGCTGAAAAGGCCTACCATGAGCAGCTTACAGTTGCTGAAATTACCAATGCTTGTTTTGAGCCAGCCAATCAGATGGTGAAATGTGACCCACGTCACGGCAAATACATGGCTTGCTGTCTATTGTTCCGTGGTGATGTGGTACCAAAGGATGTGAACGCAGCTATTGCCACAATCAAGACCAAAAGAACCATTCAGTTTGTGGACTGGTGCCCAACTGGCTTCAAGGTATTTATATACTGTATGGCATAATATTAATTTCGGATTTTAGCCGTCTATGGTGAGCTACAAATGTTAGCTAAACATTATTGCCTTAAGACCACTATTTAATGTTGTAAGATCTATTTTTAATCTCTCTGTGCATTTTCAGGTGGGAATTAACTACCAGCCCCCCACAGTTGTCCCCGGTGGAGACTTGGCGAAGGTTCAACGTGCAGTGTGTATGTTGAGTAACACAACAGCCATTGCAGAGGCCTGGGCCCGTCTGGATCACAAGTTTGATCTGATGTACGCCAAACGTGCGTTTGTTCATTGGTACGTAGGTGAGGGTATGGAAGAAGGAGAATTCTCTGAAGCTCGTGAAGATTTGGCTGCACTGGAGAAGGATTATGAAGAAGTTGGCGTTGATTCTGTTGATGCTGAAGGAGAGGAGGAAGAAGGAGACGAGTACTAGAAACTCCATTCATTTATGAATCAGTGTCTGGAAAGCTGGGTTTTATATATCGAATTCAGAAAATAAAGTCATCAGTGGGGTGTTTGAGATCTCCCGTTGTGTTATATAATGAACTCCTTCTTCACCTCGTTCTATTTTGGTTGGGTCATATTCCTCGCCTTTTTCCAAAAGGTGTTGCTGCCACAATTTGGCCTTGGCAGGGATGCCCGTATTGGGAGAGTCGGTTACCCTATAAATATTCTTTTATGCCTCTTTCCATTCCCAAAACCACTTGAAGCAAAGGCGGATCTAGGATTTTGGATAGGGGAGTGCACATGTCACACGGAAATGTTAGACAATGTATAATACATGCTTTTAAGAGGGTTAGGGCTGTAGTATGATAAATCTGTATCGATGAGGCAAATAAAAATCTAACTTAATGCAGTTTTTGTGCTTTTAATATCTTCTAGTAGCTTAATTCGCTTTGCCGTTTTTTAGCTAAGCTTACGTTACTAGGAAGAATTATGAGTGTAACATGACAGTAATATCAAGTGCCTTTGATAATGTGTCTAGAAGGTCTGGCCCTGGTACCTTGTCCCATTTCATCCTCCAAATATGGACTTCTGTGTTAACGGTTTTAGGCGAAGGCAAGTCATTTTGATAAAAATCGAACAACCCATTGCATTGGTGTCGGTGGAGTCAGGTGGGATAAGTTTTAAGCCCTCAGTTGCTCTTTTGGCTTCTTCTGAGAAACGTGAAGTCAGTTCCATCAACAGATGATCTACAAGTGGTAATGTTACATTTCGTTTATAGTATTCTTTTGGTAACCGGGGGGGGGGGGGAGGGTGCACGTGCACCCAGTGCACCTCTCCTAGATCCGCCCTTGTGAAGAGCGTGCGCACTGGTTGTTTTTGACCGTCTCGATAGTCCTTGAATACTGTTTAATTTTGTTTGTTTATTTGTTTGTTTTGGGTTCTTGAGCGCATAAACATTTTTAATTCGAAACCCACAACTTTTAGACTGCGTGCAGTCCTTTCATAAATCAGTCGAGCAGCCCGCGTTTCAGAGGCAGTCGTGTATTGTCACGCAATCAAGCCTCCCTCGGTCATTTCATTCGTTTGCGTGACTTAACACGACTGCCCCTGAAATGCGGGCCGCTGCTCGCAATCTACACCAGTTTAAACTTAATGAAACTTTAGTGAGAATGTTTAGTACCTTACCTACACAAAACTAAGGGTGCGTTCGATTGACCCTATCATGTCTGGCATTTTGAAGCAACAAGGATAATAAAGATATGTTTAAAATAGCATTTTAGCAAGTGTTTGACAATTTTAATGTGAATGTACGTAAAAACGAAGGATTTCTAACTTCTATTCCATGTATTCCTATTCCGGAATATGTGCTTAAGGAACCACGCCATTAGTCATTGGGTGCTTCGTGTTCTTCTCTCGCGTCTCGTTCTTCACGCGCGACGCCAACGCAGGGCGCCTGTTTATACACACCCAATATCCGGCAAACCTGTTTTACTGGTTCACAATTGTTGAGACCACCAATCTTTCATCGTCACCAGGCAACGCCTCACTGATTACGAAACGCTGTCGTTGCGACCACTGAACTGTGCATTCCTTGTTGAAGAAATCTGCTTTTTACTAGGCGATGATGTTCTAACAAATATTAGAATCTCAAGGGAGAAGTATCAGCCTTCCGAGATTGCTTAACTTGAAATGTGAGAGCTGTCTGTGTGACAAATATTTATCACGGAAAGGTGATTAAAATAACAACACGTCAATCAATACATTGTTGTTATGGTTACGTAGGATTATAGTATAAAGGACGATGTTTGCTGCTGTAGGACATTCAGTGAACGTTGTTCCGAGTCTTCTGGTGAAAGCCGTTACCTTTCGAAAGGAGACTATTTAACATACTTTTCAATCCGCGTTGTAACAAAAATCTCAGATCAATATGGTAAGTGAATAGTTTTTCGTTTTGATGTTGAATTACAGCGATGTCGTGAAAGAACAGAAAATCGCGCGCTTTGTCTGTTCTTTCAACCGTTGAATTATTGACCGCGCCTTTAGTGAATTCTTCTCCTTATCTTTTCGAGTTCGAAACTGAATATTTTCAAAGATATCCCTTGCTTTAGAAAACTTTCAGAATGAGAACCACGCTAGGATAATGGGGACACAGTTACTAGTTTCCTGTTAATTAATCGCATCTAAATTTTGTGTCGCAACAGCGTGAATGTATCTCAGTCCATGTTGGCCAAGCTGGTGTTCAGATTGGAAACGCTTGTTGGGAGTTGTACTGTTTAGAACATGGAATTCAACCTGATGGCCAGATGCCGAGCGATAAGACCATCGGCGGTGGAGATGATTCGTTCAACACGTTTTTCAGCGAAACTGGAGCGGGAAAGCACGTTCCTCGCGCCGTGTTCGTTGACTTGGAACCAACCGTCGTTGGTGAGTAAATAGAATTTCTGGTTCTTCGAAATCCTACATCTTCACATCGATGATATGTTTTTATACCAAACCTGAACTGAATTTTAAAGCAAATCTTGTGGGTAAAATAGGCGCGACAGTTTGTATTCTTCTCATCGCTTGGAGCGCTGAAGTTCCATTACGATCGACACTCCAGTTCAAACTCGTAAGTTATAATTCACCATCCTTCGTTTTGAATAACGAAATATCTAACAAATGACTTCTTTCGGGTTTTAGCCGAAATGAGTCGCTGCCTTCTCGACAAATTCATTGCCGCCGCAAAAAAGCCAAAACATTCAGCCATATCAGTGTAGCAAACCCTGTCCCAAAGCGTTATATAATATATTTTTTTACGTTCGAGTGAAAAACGAAAAGAAGTCAGAGGAAAGGCGTTGGGTTATGTAAATATCTTTCTCAATATTCAAATGAGACAGTTCGAGTTTTTTTTAACCTCGTTTCAACTATTGTCCATTTTCACTTTTCTTACACTCGAGAATTTCCTTGTACCTTGTGATAAGGATTAACACTTGGTTATACGAAGTTAGGAAAGGCGAGATTGTGCACGCTTTCCGTGGAGTTGCAACTAAACCGGTACTTTGCTAAACACGCGTGGTTCGAGTGCTTAATTTAAATTCTCCCAGTTGTGTCATGTTTAAGTTTGGCAGTTGAGTTATTCTTGCCAAAATTTCTTATGAGCACCGCCGTGGTTGAAATGAATTGTTTCGGAACAAAAATTGGGCTGCAATTTAGCCCGAATTTTCGTTCAAACCAGAAATGTTTCGTGTATTTAATTTTCTTGAGCGGCAAGCCCCATTAAATTTTAACACTAGCTTGGATATTTGGGTTTCGGTTTCGTTTCATCTCTTCCTCTAAACGAGATTGGAGCAACTTTCACGGACGAATTCTATCGAGCATTTGCTGGCATTTAGAGGAAAATATCTAGTGCTGCTGGCATTAAGAGGTAAATTAATGTCTGGTGTTGCTGTCGCGAACTAAATTCCTACTGGAAAGCGTGTCAACGCCAGCAGGGAGTCTCAACATTACTATTGTTCAAAGCACTTGGAACTCAAATCAATATCCGATTTTCTCGTCAGAATGAGAAAAAGCTTGATTGGAAATAGTCCCTTCCGTTCAAATAATTTTACATATCCAGCAGGAAACCGTTGAGTCTTGGCAAGCTAAGCAATGTCACTGGTTGTGGGACAAACAACATTAATAAATTTTAGTTTCTCAGACCTTGAAATTCCTGTATTTGATTCTAATACTGTTAAAATGCGATAGCACCTTTCTTTGAGGGAACTATCAGGGACTTTGAATGTGTTTAGGTAAGGCTGTTAATACCCCCTGCCTTTTCTTTTGCAACAAGGATGGAGCAAACAAACGGTGATCACTAACGATAAATAGACTTGTATAGTGCATCGTCCATATGAATTGAGTATGTACACATTAGCTTTACAATATTCAAAGAGTGTAGTTGACTTAAAGATTTAATATGCCAATAAAATATTATTGATAGGGACTTTAGAGAACTGTAGAGGTGTCACTATGTTATACATGTCTGTAGTATTACTGTATATACTAAAACTGTGGATAGCATTGAAGTTGTGTTCTGATTGGCCACTCAAACTCCAGATGTCCTTTGCTGTTTACCTCGAGCAACTTGTGCGGCATTTGTGCCCGAAAACATTGTAATTATTGCAAAAAGTAAGCAAGACTAGTTAAAATCACCTTCATGTGCTATATTATGTGTTATATTAAAACAA